>NC_061087.1:59630702-59655702 GCF_015104395.2 Macrobrachium nipponense | reverse complement strand
AACACCAATCTCACCTTTCGTGAATTTTGGAAGGAACATTTCAATATCGCCCATTGCTTAAAAATCATTGACGAGCATGGCAGGGTGTCACACGAAGAACTCTTAATTCAGCATGGAAGAAATTGTGGCCAGCTTCCGTCGCTGAGAGGGACTTTGAAGGGTTCGATACGCCAGACCTTGATGATCCCGAACCTATTGTGGCGGAGGAAATCGTGTCTCTTGGAAAGTCCATGGGGTAGAGGTAGATGAGGCAGACGTGAAATGACCTTGTCGAGGAGCATCAGAAAGAGCTCACGACACAGGAATAATCGAGCTCCAGGAGATTGCAACATTCGGAAGTGTTGAGGAGCGCATTAGCGAGGAGGAGGTGGAAGAGGAGGACCGCCTTTCTACGAAGGAAATCAGAGACATGTTAGCGAAGTGGCAGGAGTTTCTGATTTTATGGAAAAGAGGCACCCAGACAACACTTGTGTACGTCATTTTGTAACCTTTGAAGGGGAAACAAAAGCAAACATCTCTAGATAGGTTCCTTTTAAAACGGCCGGCAAAAAGTGAAGGTGAAAGCGAGTCAAAATGCGAGGCCGGAAGAATAAAAGTAAAAAAATGAAAATGAAAACAAAATTTAAAGTTTAAGTTATGTTACGTGGTTGCCGTCAAGTCTCTCTCCGCACACACCGCTGTTAGCCGCTACCATCTGTCTCGAAGGTAAGAACTTCATAATAATGTCACATTTTATTGCAGATCATAACCAGTACATAGGTTATCTGTATTTTGTGGGCGAAGGTTGTGAATTAGAACAATTAAAAACATGTTTTTTTCCACTGTAATATACGTTTTTTAGGTGTTTTTTTCAGAGGGTGGGACGGATTAATTTTTTTTAGTTATTTTATATGGGAAAAATTGATCCGAGATACGATCGAATTGACATACGAGCTCGGGTCCGGAATGCATTCATGGCTCATATCTCATACCTTGTATATGTGCGTATATATATATATATATATAAGATATATATATATATATGATATATATATATAGATTATATATATATACGGATTATGATATATGACTATATATATATAGATATATATATATATATATATATATATATATATCTATATTATATTAGGATATATATATATATATATATATATATATTATATATATATATAGATATAGATTTATATATATATAGTATTAATATATTATATATATATATATTAATAATATATAATATAATTATATATAAATATACATATATAATATATATATATATATATATAATATTTTTTTTTTTTTTTTTATATATATATACATATATATATATATATATATATAGATATAAAAATATATATATATAGACATATATATTATATATATATATATACATATATTATTTAATATATATATCTATATATATATATATATATATATATATATACATATAATATATACATATATGTGTGTGTTTGTAAGTATTGTGACTAAGCCCCCAAATATCTTGCTATTAAACTTACTAATCATAAAATTCAAAGTTACTTGGAGCTACCTCACAGCAGCCAGACACTTGAATCTACATAACAGATAGAATACCGACTGAATACTCTAAGGACAACAGTGATCCCTTTAAGAGCCTATTAAACATGCAAGAAATCAGTCTAAAATTCATGAAAACAAGTGCAAGGTATTCACATAGGGTTAAGTTAATTAAAGGGTATCACTTCCAACAAACACTTCAAAAGTCTAAGTATTTCCCTTTTCTAATGCACTTCAAGAAAATTGAAGGAAAACAGCACAGTCAGAAGTTTATTGCATCTCTTTTTGATCAACAACTCTGAAAAACAAATCTGCTTATACCATATTTCTGCAGCTCCCATTAGCTTTCTCTTGTCACTTGACCAACATCAAGGGTTGAACTCTCAATATCTGCTAAGTCAAACTACCGTAGTTTCACTACAATCTTCAGAAAAACACTCTGACCCCTCATGAGTCTCTTCAAGAACAAAAGGTTCTTCTTCTTGGGAAATCTCTTCTTGAAAATATCACTTTCTGGGACAATTCCTCTAAGCTCAAAGATCCTTCACTTGATCCTTCTTGTGTGCGTAAATCCTCAGTCTCTTCACCTACAGGTGTAGTCCCCATCATACTACTGGTAGTTGCACAACTTGGAAATAGGTGGGGGCTATTCTTCTCTAAATCTACCATAGGAATAATCCTCAAGTGGTTGGTCTGTCATTATAGGACAAGGAACAAATGGTGCACTACCAACTTCATTACCCAAGAAAACATGTACACCTTCCACAGCCAGTAAGTCTTTTACAGCAGAAAATCAACCAGCTCACATGACAGGTGCAAGCAGCATTTAAGAGTTGTCAGCATACCCTTATAGATGTATAGCTTAAAAGCCTCCAAGCTGCTCAGCCACTCACTGCTTGAGGTTACGTTTCCACTGGTTGCTAAACACTCAGCTTGTTTAGTTTCAGTCTTCCCTATAAGCTCGGTCTTCCCCACGCTGCTCTAAATAGTCGTCTTACCTGGGTCATCTTTTACCACTTGACCAACTGGCTTTGACTGCTGTTGTGTCTGATAGCACCCCCAACTATGGTGTCCTGCTTTTCCACACTTGAAGCAGACATCATTAGTCTTCTGTAACTGTCTTCAAAACCTGGATGATGAGGATTTCACATTCTATTGCTGAGGGATATTACCTTGTATTGCCTTGGTTTTAGCACTTGTGGGATTCCCATTAGTAAATTTGTTCCTAAAATTTGGATGAGACCTAAAACCTGCGTGCTGCTGATTCTGCCTAGTGACATTCCCTCAGTTAGACGTATTCATTCATGGTCTGATTAATCAACCCGATATCACATGCATAATATACAACTAGCGAACAACATACAGCTACAAGTCTTCGCGAACTATCGGTGTTTAGATTAATGTCAGAATAACACGATAAAGCGTTGACTAAGTTGTTTATTCTAGTAAATTGTTAAAAATTCGAACATCATGGCAGTGTCTAGCAACAACAGTGGTAAGAAATGGAGAAACCTTGCTTGTCTTGCAGATACCCAATACAACGACTTAGCAAACAAGGAACTGGGGATTCTTATCTAAGAGATCCATATCAACTCCATCCAAAATGATGCAAAAATATTCAGACATATTGAGAAGTTATGATCTTCAAACTGGAGCAAACTTTGCAGAAAACAGAATGAAAATAATTGAAGGCTTATCAAAGAAAAATGCAAGTGATCAAGAGACTTAAAAAGAAAATTTACATCAATCAACACATTCCAAAAAGAAAATTAATAAGGTGGAAATAGCGAATAGACTGATAGATGCAATAGGAAAACGAATGCCTAAAGCATGTAATCTATGTAATGTGTGGTATAGCATTGTAAACCCACAAAAACTGATCAGAAAATGCTATGCATGCCACATATCTACTCATCCTACATGTGCAGAAGTCCAACAAAATAAAAATAAGGACACAAGAGTATTTTGCTCAACATATCTAGTATGAATAGATAATTTCATTAAATCAAGACTTAATGTGCAAATTGTAGAGGGTGAAAAACATGAGGAAGAGGAAGAAGAGGAAAACAGATAAGAAGAAGAAAATAAGATTGAAGAGATAGAAAAAATAATGAAAACAAAGAACAGGATAAGAGTATGGATGCAGAGAAACTCATAGATACTACATATGAGGCAATACGTCAGCATACATATGATGAAATGAATTATGACATGATAATCCAAAATGGAGAGGAACTGTCTTAGCCTTATGCTACTGGCCAGTGGCAGGAAGGTAAAGTAAAGTAAGTAAGTAAAGATAACCCAAAATATAATCCCAGAGAGGATGTACCTGGTTCTTCACACTGATGGGAAAGAGCAAAAAAAAAAAAAAAAAAAAAAAAAAAAAAAAACAAAAAAAAAAAAAAAAAAAAAAAAAAAAAAAAGACAGTCTACACCCTTTTGAAAAGAGGGAATTGCAGACTCGGTGACAGATGTTACTACAAGCATCCGTAGATATGTCACAATTTTGAGATAAATAGACAGCTATGAGGATGAATGCAACGATTTACATCCAAAAATATGCAAAAACTTGAAAGAAGGAAAAGGATGTAGGTTCAAACAAAAAACGTAGATATATGCATTCCGGTAGGTAATGCCATGAAGAATAAAAATCAAAATCAAAAACAAAAATGAAAATCTAATAGTAAAAATTAAGCAAATAAAAAAAGGAACAAAGAACATGAGATGAAGGAAAAAAGCAAGCCAGCACCGCATTATGAAATTTCAGCATCCCAATATGAGTCATCAGCACTTAGGTACAGAGCAAAGCAACAAGCACTCTATCTACAATGCCAGGGGATGCTGCAGATACAGCGATAAATGTAGATACATACACAAAATGAATAAATATGAAGATGGAAGTTCAAATATATGGGATTTGTAATGTCCGAATTTCTGGAGATGAAGGGAAAATCAACATATCAGAACATATCAGAATGATAAGGCGTCAGCAATGGAGGGATGCAAAGAGTCCTGACTCGAAGACGAGCATGTTAGGGCATACAAGGGACAGGCAAAATGGAGACGAGTGTCCAGGATTAAGTTCTGGGCTCTTCTGAGCTCTGAACTTTTCTGAGAGAGAACTGCTGGTCTGTGGCCCTTATATAATCTCGGGGGGATTGAGTCTGGGCATAGGTGGCGTTGTAGTCAAACGCGCGTTCCGTTTTCTATAGGGTCACGTGGTGGTGAGGTCATCCTCCAGGCGTCGTAGCGGCCAGAGATAATGTTCGGCTGCTGTGGCCAGGCGCTTTCTCTTTTATTTTCCTCCTTTGCCGGTAGTCCGCGTCCGGCGATGATTTGCATCTTGGAAGGTTGCACCTGGAGATTAGGATTTGGCAGTCACGTTCAACAGAGAAGGTATTAAAGGCGTACCCAGAGAGTAAGAGGGAGAGGTGGTGATAGGGGCGAATTATACCCGCCATGCTTTTACTTAAAAATGAGTAAAGTGAGTTTTATTCTTTTATCTTTTACGTTAGAATTACTAATTTCTGACGAGGTTGCTTGGTAAGAAGCTTCTTTTGTTGCAATATACGTAGATGATAGAAAGCTAGAAATAGCAGACAGATCTTTATACAGAAGCAATAACCTCATAAAATAATATCACAGGGGTTATCACTGATGTTGTAGAAAACTCCATTTCCACTTAGTCTACTCCTGGTAATAATCTCCATGGGGTTCTGTGATTTGATCATTACTAATTTTAAATCGTGGGTTCAATGAGGAAATACATCCAAGGAAAATGTGTATGGAGACTGGAGGGGAACTTTTTAAATCTCATTGATTGCGCCTTTATAGGAGATGCCTTTTTTCCTTCTTTTCAATGAACTGTATATCTTCGTTATCCAACCAGTCATCATTCTTCACTGTTACTACAATCACCAGCACCATGATCATCGTCACTCTCAGTATTTGTCGCTCAGCGGAGATCTTTTATTTCCTGGAATAAAAGATCTGAAACGAAAGGCACAAAGCAGCAGTCGAGGATAACTTATGTAGTATACGAAATAAAATCATCATGTATTAGAGTATGATCTCTACAATGTTGGATATTTTTTGTACCATAAGAGTATTTAAAGAATCTAAAATACTCGATAACATGATAGCTTGAAGCAAGCAGATTATAAAATGATGCTCATCCAAGATATCGCATCAATATCTTTCAGGACATAAAGATGTCGATGTTTTTGAAGAGTAATACAAATTCTCGTTTTTCTTTTTTCTTTTCTTTTTTTGTCCTCTCAACATAAAAAAAAAAATTAGAGATACACTGAATGCGCCATTTTTCACGATTTCCAGAAATATTCACCTTCATCCCTGAAAGAATTTTTAGCTTGTGTATTTATTCTCACTGAAAAAATGTGCTCTCTTGTGAAGGTTGAAATTCTTCCGAAATGTTTATCGGCTCTTTTGTCAACATTTCCGAGGCCGGAGTGAGCTCCAGTCTAGTGGTACGGAAAATTTTGCAACCATTCAAATAAACTGATGTCCTATTCTATCAGATTCGAGCTGATTTTTATTCTCGCCTCCAATAATTGTTTTTGATAAGCAAAAGTTAGGAGACGTCTTCGGCATACCTTTGCACTGATAGTTTAACTTAAATATATATAAAAAGAAAACATTCTATTACGATGATTAATAAGTAATTTATCCTGTTATATAGAACTTTCGGAAAGACGTAAAAGATAAAAGAATACTGAGGCCGATGTCTCCTTTATTAAAGTGCCTTTATCTGCCTGATCCCAAGTTACTCAAATTATTTTATTTATCATTAATAATACTATGTATGTCAACTCACAACAAAACAGATATATATCTCCACAAATATCGCCACTGTTTACGTGTTTTCCTTCTGTAACATGTTGTCCTGGTCAGTATTAGTCCTGATCTCACAAACTGCACCTCAATTATACTCTGAAGAAGATAACAAAAGGTAGAACTGCCTGAGGAGTATCTTATCACTTAACGACTTATAGGATTTACCAAAGAAGAGGTCATCGCTTCCTGCTTTTCTATCTCCCGCTTGGTTTTCTGTTCCCTAAGATGTGAGAATGCTAGTCAAGATGCAATCTCTGAATGACATGCTTGGATAGAGTGACTTTGCTGTTTTAAGGGAAAAGCTGCTGCAGTTGGCGTAAGAAGACTGTTTACTCAGTACTTGGAAATAACAGTTGACTCATTTTGACTAATAATGGTTAATTTTCTCGTATTTGGCTTCAGATTGTAAAATAATAAATCTTAAGGAGAGAGAGAGAGAGAGAGAGAGAGAGAGAGAGAGAGAGAGAGAGAGAGAGAGAGAGAGAGAGAGAGAGAGAGAGAGAGAGAGATTTTGTTGTTGTGGGTATTTTCGTCATTCCACTTTTTAAAATAACGACGTTAGATCGGGCAACAGCAACTCCTAAGTAATATAAGAAAAAAATTATACTATAGCGGATAAGGGTTTAATCTCGAAGGTTAATAAACATGTTTTATGGGAAAAGGAGCGTTATTGGACAGAAACTTAAGAATTCAACCGTTTTCTGCCCGATGGAAGTAAAGTGGACAAACCAAGCAATGCCAGACGGGTGATAATCACTTATTTATGTATCAGCAATGGTCTAGTGGCTCATGAGATGGGAGTCCTGAAGGATAAAGAAGCAGACAAAGAGAAGATGAAGTTAATCGTCGTCGGGGAAAAAAAACGGTCTGCATAAGAGATGTTGAAAGGGTCTTTAATTAGAGATTTTCTTAGATTGATTTGTGCTGTAATCATGCGATCATAAGCATTTACATAACCTTATTGAGTACCAAATATTTAGCATTTATGCTGTTACATTTTCGCAAGTTTAGATAATGATACCGTCTTAATGTTCCACGCCACTAAAATCATTTTAGTGCCGTCTGAGCGTGAGAATATGCCTACTTGAACTCGTGAGAATGTAATAGCTTAAATGATGCTAAAAATCAGGTTATCAATAAGATTGTCAAATATGACCTGTAAATGCATATGAACCACTTTTCATGTTGTTCAATCGTTAGAAAGGAAAAGTGAAAATCTTTATGAATAGTTTGTTTCCGTAGTCAGAGTAGTCATGTCGGTATGAAGTCATATCCTATGTTTTGAAGGTTTCAAACATTTCCGATCTAGTATTACCCGACTGCCAGAAAGAGCATCATTCACTACGGATGGAAGCAAAAGCGAATATTCCACAGATCGCTTCATCTGGGATACATTTGCCTTTGGACTCCTCCCTTTTTTTTCTTTTTCTTTTTCTTCTTCTTCTTGTTAAGCTTGGAGGCAAAGAACTGCTGCCTCTCTGCACACGATCATCGAACATGTATATCCTCTCCTTTTCCATCCTACACTTGATCCCAATACCCCTGCCTACAGTATTTTGCTATCTACAGTATTTTGCTCTAATAAGAGAAGAGGACCAGGGGTAATGAAAAATTGCACTGGTAAATTCCAGTTGCACTTTGTTCTAATTGTTGTGATGTTAATAGGTACGCCAAAGGAAGATTCGAGGAAAATGCAATAAACAGCTATCACCTGTTCTCTCGATTTCTTTCCACTGACTTCTTATCTCTGATAAAACAAATTATAATTTGAAAAATCAAATTCCTCAAATTGAAATGACTGAGGAATTGGAGGTAGTCGCTTGAGGAGGACATACAAAAGCTTACAAAGGCACACCAGTAATCTGTGTTGCTAATCGCTTTCGTCTTTGTGGTTGAGATGACTTTAAAAGAAGAGAGAGGAGAAATTGGAACAAAATATGGAAAACAGTCTGATAAGGGTTCAAGGGAAAATCTGTTTTGCATATTTTTCCGCTTGCATTACTTGGTTATTAATTATTTGTTCAGAGTACAACTAGCTCAACAGGAAAAACATTTCAGTCAGAATAGGACTTCCTTCATGCAAAATACGCAATATGTGTTCACAATTTGTAGGCGAATCTATAATTATTTTATGTCATTTTCTTTTTTCAAATTGCTTCGAAATCCAAACAACGTAGCCAGTGAGGTGCAAGCCTAGCTCAGCTCCGGTCATAAACCCAGATAAATTTGGAGGGTTGGAGATAGAAACAGCTGGAGGAGTCTTATCAGAAACGGCGACCACGGCCATAGATTAAGGATAGGCTCCACTTTGGAGGGGTGCCGATCGTAAAAATATTTGCCAAAAATACACTAATCAAGACAGGCTAATGAATTTATCAGGCATTATTAGCACTATAATAACGCATATTCTCTGTGAGTTTTATCATCCTACAGGGAAAATAAATGATTTTATGAAAAAAAATGTGAAATTCAGGGCCCCTTGTACTGAAGGTTATTTGGTGATCGGTGAGAAACTACAGTCTTGAATAGAAATTCGGTCTTACAGAATGTTGGTATATCCACCTTGAACATGCACATAAATCATTATCAAAATAGAACAGTAAATAAGTCACGTAACAACAAAAAAAAAAAAGAGAGAGCAACAACTGAAGCGAAAACGCAGCCGATAAATATGGAAATCGCAAATATTATAGTATATCTCTCTAAATTCGTCGATGTCGTTTTCTACGTTTCCTACGAGTAGTTTCATCTCAGAAAACCATTTTAGGGGTATCTAAACTAATTTTTCAAGTTTCTTGTCCTCAGAAAAAATCGCTTTTTCGCTTTTTCTCTGGTTTGTTTTTCTCGGGAAGGGGGTTGGGGGGTATTTCTTTGATTGTCCTAAATAATATAATTTTTAGATGTTTTAGGCTATCAAGTGACATAATAACTACAAACTCTCAGAAGGTTTTGTCCCTAAATCGATGTTTGAATTTTTTCTGAATATTTCTTCCTAGCTATAGTCTCATTTTTCGGCGGGGCTTTCGCTGAACTTACCTGAAGTTGTTGCTTTTTTTTTTGTTACGTGCTTATTTACTGTTCTATTTGATAATTACTTTATGTGCATGTTCTAGGTGGATATACCAACATTCTGTAAGACCGAATTTCTATTCAAGACTGTAGTTTCTCACCGATCACCAACCTTCAGTACAAGGGGCCCTGAATTTCAAATTTTTGGTTCATAAAATCATTTATTTTCCCTGTAGGATGATAAAACTCACAGAGAATATGCGTTATTATAGTGCTAATAATGCCTGAAAATTTCATTAGCCTGTCTTGATTAGTGTATTTTTGGCAAATATTTTTACGATCTTTTACGATCGGCACCCCTCCAAAGTGGAGCCTACTTAAGTAGGAAGATTTTAATATCTGTCTAATAGAAAATAAAAGAAAGTAGTACCTTCTACATTGTCACAACTATAAGAAAACAATAAAATGAAATCCGTCAGTGTAGAATGGATTTCCTCTAAAAGTACCAGCAAATTGTTTTTTCTTATCAGTCATTATAAAACCGTTTTCTCTCTGACTCTCTCAGGCAATTCACTGACTTTCAATGCCCCCAAAAAGCATCATTTCAGTTTTGTCAAAACCTCTTACCGGTTTTCGCAAAAAAAAGAATGTTTAACCAATACATTTTTTCATATCATAGTCATTTGATTTTCAGAACGTTAAGAATGCTATTAGACAAATCATTTCTTAACCACCCTCTGCAGTCAATCATCCAGGAAAAGCAGATAGGATCTCAGACCTCACACTAGACACACACGGGGTTCACTTTTGATTATTTTCGTGCCAAAACAATAACATCTCCTGCGTTCCAAAGCACGGCTGCTACCATTTTTTCTTCCCATAAATATGACAACAGTATTGTTTTCATTTATATGTATGCACAATACAAACTGTTATATATATTCTTTATTTACATATGCATATAACCATTGTAATAAATGGCACACAGTCTGCACCGTTGTAAATAAATGAAAAAAAATGCATTTATTTAAACCAGCATAAAAACTTATTTTGAAATGCAGTGTCTAAAACTAATGTTATAAGAATACTAAAATTCTAGTAGTCTTTTTTGGTGAAAAGTAGAGTATTTTCCTTCCAGAGTCTTTCCGTTATAAACTTGTCAAAACGGAATTTGTAAAGAAGTATTCCCTGCTCTATAGAACCACTCCCTCTGGAATAGGATTATCTCCCTCCAGCCTGGCAATCATAGTGTTGTTCAGATGTACGGCTGCTGATAATTTTGTTTTTATATTCTAATGCTAGTGAAAGCCCAAAATTCTCATCGAACCTTTTTCTCAAGACCCAGGATAACTGCTTCCTCAATGGATATGTTGTAATGGGGTTTGTGTCTGCAAATTATTATTGATCATCAGCACCTTGACATGATTGTAGGATTAAAGCTGGCATTTCTCGATCTGAGTAATTGTAGTCTGTTTTGTTTTTTTCTATTTTGTTTTGAGCTAACAATGAATATCCCCAGACAATATCATTGTAACCAGTGGTGAGTGCTATCAGAAAATCGGCGATTTTGATTTTGACTGCATATAATATTTGCCATTACTTCCAACGAAATAGAGTATAGTAACCATTCTTTGTTTTTTTTATAATTACCAGAAGTTGTTGACAACTCGCCACAGGCATAATAGGCATTTGGATCACTACTTTTCCATTGTCATTCATCTTTGGCATCTGCATACTGTTAGTTTCAATACAAAGCCATCTGTAAAATATAGGTGATTTCACTTTCCTCCATCCCTCCACTGAATCCCTATGTTAGCTCTCGTTTATTCAGTTTTTAACCATCAATGGACGGATATACTCACATGAGTAGTAATAACAGGTTTTGGGTGGTGGATGGTTTCGCTCATGGTGAATAACAATATTGCACTATTGATTTGGGGGAATTGGGCTGGGAAGAGGTGCCATTACTTCTATAGCCCATAAATTCACTAATGGCAGCTTTTACACTGGCTAACATCAAGTGGGTAATGGGTGGTTCATGAGAGAGTTAGTTGTGATGTGGACTTCAAGGAATGATGTACTGCCTCTCTGGCTCACAGGATGTATTTTTATAAATTTGCTCATAAATATACTTAGGGGTTGCTGTTGGTTTTAGTTCTTATCTTTTATGATATTTTATCAGTTATAAATGTAATTTGTAGAAAAATATTAGGAAAAACTTGTATAAATCCAAAACAAATGACTGGATCTTTGTTCTCAGTAAATTTATGAATATATTTTACAACAAATATGCTAAGAATTTGTTATTGATTTTATTTCTTATTAGTTTTGATACTGTGTGAGCCATAATTATAATTTTACAAAATAAAAAAGTTGTTTTTTTAGAAAAACATAACTTGATGAAATTTAAGATTGTCTTGTAAACAAGGCCCCTCAAGGTAGGGAAACTATTTTAGAACTTTTTTCGTTTTCTTACACCAAGTGCATTTGCATATCTTCCTCTTTCCACTGCCTGGGGTGCTGCATATTCATTTTTTACCTCAGCTCCTAAGTTAAATATTCAGTGACAGAAAAACAATGCTTCAAAGGCTTTTCAGTTTCTCTAAAAAATAACATAAAGAATATGTACAGTGAACCAAAGAATACAATGGTTTATCATTTTTACTGGAAAGTGTAACAGTGAATCACTAAGTACCGATGTCACCTAACATAACTTGTTAAAAACTATTATCACTATTAATGGTAGTTCTTTTGGTTGGTGGCAGAGGTGGTAATGAAAACAAAATATAACTTTCTTTTATTGTAGAATTGGTTGACTGTTGAGAATAAAAACCATTTACATCCTACGCCAAACATGTTAAGTCTTTAAATCTTACAGCCCATGTATAGAGATTTCAGAGGCTACGGTAATAAAAGACTTTTCCTGCAGAATCCAGGTAACCCCTTTTCTGGCTCAAATCTTCAAATATTTCACTTTAAAGAACTCCCGAAAAATATGGAATTGTATCTCTTAGCTTTAGTCATATTGGTCTGGGAGCCAGCAGGGGTCAGGGTAGCTGAAAAGTGAAAGAATTTTTTCCTCTGTTGCATTATTGTATGCCTAACATGGGTCAATGAAATGAATGTCTGCTGGGTACCTGGCGGTGAGTGTGGCAGTAGGACATATAAGAATTACCTGGAAAAATGGCCTAGGTCAACTCAGAATCAAAACGCTCGAAACCTGCACCAAAATGTTCCTTGTGATTCAAACTATCACGAATTGCCAATGCCAGACATTTTTGGTGGGAGGTAATTCCCCCCGCCAGAGCTACCTAAATGATGCACAAAAAATAGCCTAGATTAGCTGGAGTGCAAAAGAAATGAAAATAATTGGAAAATGACCAGCATAGTTTCAGGTATCTTGAATTGGCATTGCCAGACATTTTCATAGTTGGAGTACCCCCGCCAGAATTGCCCAAAAGACCACACCCTGCAGCTAACCTAGATCAGCCAAAAAGAGAAAGAATTGATACCAACTCCATAATGTTCAGCAAATCCACAGGCACCATGAATTGGCATTACCAAACATTTCCATTGGTGGGGTACCCCCGCCAGACATGCCCACAAGACCAAACCCTGCAGCTAGCCTAGATCAGCCAAAAAGTGAAAGAATTGATACTAACTTCAAAATGTTATGTAGATGCACAGGCATCATGAATTGGCATTGCCAGACATTTGCATTTGTGGGCTACCCCCGCCAGACACACGTAAAAGACCACACCCTATATATGATCTATATCAGCCAAAAAGTGAAAGAACTGACACTAATTCCAAACTGTTTAGCAGACTTCCATGCATTAGAAATTGGCACTACCAGACATTTTTATCAGTGAAATACCTCTGCCAGCAGTATGGTCATTGATATTTAGCAGAAATTGAAAACCTAAATAATCTTTCTGTCAGAGAATGCAGAAAACTCATTTGGGTCAGACTTGCCCAAAGCACTAAACCTTATGACTGATCTAGATCAATCAAAATGTGAAAGATCTTAAACTTTAAAATACTCTCCATCTCATCTGGTGTCATAATTTCTATGTACCAGACATTTCCATAGGGTACCCAGGACTCTAGACCAATGATCCATGCTAAATATATGAAACTAACTCCAAAGTGACTTCCACAAACAAAGGTAACAAAAACTGAAACAATGATATGCTTTTACATAATTTGATATCAGTTCATCAAATTCTCCACACCCAGAGGGAGGCTAGGGCCAGACTACCCACAGAATAAAGACCCTCAATTTTGTTGATTTTGCAACAGCTACAGGTCTGGGATGATTAATCTGTGACATGTACTTGAATGGAACTCAGAATAAAAATGAAAACATTTTCTTCCAGAAAAATAAATTATAATAATTGGCATAAATAAAACATGTAAGGGTGTCTTTTGCTAAAAAATAAACATGAAATCCCTGCAGTGTATGATTACATCAAACAACTAGATTCATATCAAAACCAAATTTTTGGTAGTCTCTTGATTCATGTCTAAATGGTTAACTAATTAAGAAATAATAAAAGGTCGAAATAGTGCCATCTCAGTAGGCCATATGTGCTGGTAAAGAAGATAAGTCCCAGAGGTGCATATCTAAATAAATATATTTGGCAGCTGTGTTCATGCAAAGACTACCACAATCATTCAGTTTTAATCTTATTATCCTTCATCTTCTAAATCCATGTCAGAAACCTTACTCCATACTTTGTCATCAGATGGGTGGGTCAGGATTGATGTAACCTTCTAACATAGACATCTGTTGAATCTACAATGATTGTTTCATCACTGTCACTATAATCAATATTGCTGTCATCCTTATTGTTTTCTCAGTCTATGAATAGAGCATCAGGAAGGGCAGGTTCATCAAACCACACTGAAAGCACAAGGGTTTCATTTGCCGACCAGCCATAGTCAATAGGAAACACCTCAGTCAGGGAACGAATGGTTGGCATGGTTCCACAATATTGTAACGTGGTGAGCCTTTTGGAGCTTTTTACCAAGGGTTTGATGAGAAGATGGCAGAAGTGCGCAATTGATCCTCTTCATGGTCGCAAATGGCTTTTCCTGAAAAGGAACAACATAACAAGAGTAAGAAAACCAGAAAAACTTTTTGAACAGGTTTTATTTTCCAACATACCTGATCTACTTTGCACCAATTTGTCGTAACAAACCTCGTCCACTGACCGTGCATCTACTTCACCCATGCCTGTAAACAGGTGTAGATATTTTTCGGCTGCATCCTTTTCTATGATCTCCAAGGGCTTCAATTTTCCTTTTCTGTAATGTAAGAAATAATCAAAGGGTTTCATTCAGATGATTATGTCAATTATGACTGTAACAAGTTTCAGTTAAGGCATCGTACCACATGAAGTTCATTACCATGGTGCACTTTTAAAGTATTGTGTACAAAACTCAGGAATTTGCATTATTATTTATTTATTTATTTTATTCTTACCTATAGAATGACAACGTAAAGTCACATCCTGTGAAGGCATGCCATCCTGGCAGTGCTCTTGACAACCATGGCTTCTTTTCTTCCAGAATGTCCACGGTGTTGAGGATATCAATGTCGCCACTGCCGCAGTCCATGATTATGGCTGACCAAGTTCTCTCTTCCAGGGTTTTTTTCCCCAAGTATGCCAATCAGACTAACCAGGACGTTGGTATCCGATGCTCTAATGAGGACTGTGTTTAAAGTTATGTTCTCCACAGGCAATCAGTGTGTCAGCCTCCTCGTGATTACCTTGGAGATGTTCAGGGCTAGACATAAGGATCTGCCAGTGCTCATTTGGAGTGTATTTGTTACACAGTCCTCTGTGGGAGGTATACAATGTCTTGCCATTCAGGAGACTCCAGTAGTAATCGTTCTGCCATTCACAAGGGAGGAACTTGCCAAGTTCATTTTTTAATGAACTATTGCTTAGGAGAGTCTCTCCTTTTTGTCATAGAGATTGATGTGATCCTGAGATTGTGTAGACAGTATACACTGTTCCCCTTAACTTCCATTCACTGCCCTTAATTGAGTTTTTGACATATTTGTCAATGCAAACATGGACCTCACTTCCACTCCCAGAGCTAACTGCTGATAGAACTGTTCTGGCAACAGACCCAAATATTATCTCAACCTTCACCAGTGAAAGTACCGAGTGGATCAGCAGTCCACCATCATACACACTTGCATAATTCATGGGGAGATCAGTCAGCACATTATGTTTGGAGGTCCTTGAGCTTGTTGAGAAGAGCTGATTTTGCCGTCTTCATATGGGTTCCATCTGATTATGCCAGTGACAATGGATATGGTGTTATTGGGTATGTGAAAACATGTCTCAGATCAAATGTTATGTTTTCTGAAATTATCCTGATGAAGGTGCTCGAAGGCTTTCAGCACTACTGATGGCATCTTGTACGCCTCGAGCTTTTTTCTTTCTCTTTTCATTTTCTGAGGCGAAGTTGTTAGCTATTAGCCTTTTCAAAGGCTTCAGAAATCTTGTAGAATCTTTCTTCCATTCTTCCAGAAACTTCTCTCTTTCAGCATGACCTCTCTTCATGGTTTGCAATAAGTACTTCTTCTGTCGCCTTTCTTGCTGCTCGACCTGTTGCCAAATTCACCAGTGTTTTAGGGGCGTTGTTACCAATCGGATTCCAGAACTCTTCAATTTTCTTCCCAAGATCTTTCATTTGACTGTTGCCTTTCTTTATCCTTGATTTATGGAACTGCGCTGTTGCTTTCTCTCCAACTTCAAGCCCTGCAAGCCATGGCTCTCTGAGACATTGTCAGTGACCACCTTCTTATTGCACTCTCAGAATTTCTAAAGACAACAATTCCTCTCAGACTTGATGAAGCATCCCGATTGACTGTCTGCTCTAATGATATGTCAACTGCTGAGCAACTGTACTGCTTTGTTGTTTGGTGAATGGAGAATGCACCATCTGCAAGTATTTTATGGAGCTGTGAATCAGTGGACCGCAACTTTTGCAGAAAACAGAGTTCCCCATCGGGCATAGTTTGGGTGATTCAAGGCAAAGAATACAGCCAACATAGCTGGAAATGCACTGATATATCCATCTAAATCATTCATTTTGACGCATCTCTGGCCTTCGGGATGAACTCTGTTCATCAGGAAGATGTAGATTGTCCGGAACTGAGCTGTTTGGCCGTGACTTCCATCCATGACAGAGTGAAAGAACTCCTCATCCTTTTGAAGGCGCTGAATAATTATAAGATCAGATAGGTAGATTTCTTGTTGGACTGTTCTCTCGGATTCACATCCATGACATCTTGAAAGACTTCACATTCATCTAGTGGAAGATCCTGTACAAAACAGTCATGCAGCTTCATCTCCAGGATGTTGGCCAGCAATTCGTGTAACCGAATGCAGTGGTTGTAGAATTTCCCTTTCAGAAAGCCCACCTTCTGCCTCTGTGAGGATAAATTCCACCCCACTTTCATTTATCATCGTGCCAATAGCTCCATAGAAGAGCTGAATGTAGAAGTTTCCCAACATACTCAGCAGTTTATCAAATCGAGGTTGTTCTATAGCTTAGATGGAATAGACCTTGAGAGCAACTGCCAAATCATATGTCATCTAGTCTGGTTTCTTTTGCCACATTCACAGTGGTCTCCCTTACCACTGTATTGTCAGTAGGTAACTTTGGAATAGAATCCAGATAGAGATCCTTTGGAGGGGTAGAGGGTCTGAAACACTGACTCATTAAATCCGGTTTATAAGGGACGTTTGCCTTGTGAAGCCCCCAAAACCAATATAAATCAAGCTTTTTTAGTTGCAGATTTGATCCTTGTTTGATGCTAGTATCTGTGCTACTGGAAGCTGTTGTAGTTGTCAATCCATTGAACTAAGCACTTTTCGGAGGCTTTCGAAACGGAACAATCTCCTGCTGGTTTCCAACAAATTATTTTCTGCTTATTTTTTCTTTACGATATTCTATGGCAGTTCTATCTGCAAGTCTGCTGTCTTCTGGTAAAACATTTTGATATCTGTGTCCAACTGTGCTGTGTAACATTCCTTTGCCATCGACAGTCTCAGTATTTGCATCATTATTGTCCAAAACGCTAGCTGTAACTCGATTGGGAAAAGAAAATACCACCAGGACCATTGCAACCTTCTGTTGAAATAGAATATGCAAATTCAGTTTCAAGCCCTTTGGTTTCATTGTAACTGATGCTGTGTCCAGCTCTATTCAAAATTTGCAAAGACAATTTTGATCCAGTCAAAGATGCCAGACCAAGTCCCATTGCAGTATGTTTTCATGACTACACAGTTCCTTGTGAAACATGGAAGATGGTGTCTGATGCCATTGATATTACCTTTCTATCTTCTGTGTCATGATGTGTTGGTTTGAGACCACCGAAGAGCGTCCTGAAGAATAGGTTCAATTACTGTGGTATCTCCAGAGCAGTTTCTTTGAGATTCTGCACTGTGGCTGGGTTAGGAGTCTTTGTCTTTGGCATATTCATGATCTGAGAGTGAAGATGGAGGGCAGCATATCTAATGTTTTCAGTCTCTTTGTATTCCTTTGCATCATCATGGAGCTTTGTCATTGCCTGTTCATTTGTGAGTGATGATTTACAGATGTAGTCATGTGTCGGCAAGAACGATTCTAACCTCTTCTCCAAATTTGGAGTGAAACTTCCTCGACAGATTCTGAGCACTGTATGTAACAATATCATTGGGATCACCTCCGTTTCCAGAGTTCTCTGTTTTGTAGTGTTCCAGCAATGATGACATAAGCAACAGCTTCCTGTTTTGAACTACTTCCGTCTGAACAAAAATAGAGTGACAAAAAGGTTTTCTTGTGGAAATAATAGGGAATTGCAACTGTATAGTCATGGCTTCCTGTTTCATGCATGAACTGCACTTGACAAGATTCGTGATATTCACCCTCCCTAGCAATGAGATCTACTCCACCCAAAATCAGACTTTTGAAGTAATTATTTCCGGACAGATGTGCATGCTGCATAAGAGTATCACAGCCATCTTTTGTTGCAATTGCAAATAGGAATTCTTCTTTTCCTTTTTTTTCTCACCTTTCCACAAAAAACATCCTTTCCCTTTAGAATGACCTGGTTGTCAGTCTTTGACAAGGAGCTATTCGTTCTTGTTTCAGTCTCTACTCTGGGATTCTTAGAGTCTCTTGGTATCTTGAGAGCAGTGTATAACAATTCAGGTGGTAAACAAAATCTTCCAGGTGATCATTTCATATTTGTCTGTCATCAGTCTTCAACAATGTCTGCTGCACTTTTCACAGTTGGTAATGTTTTCTGAAGGGCCTTCAGTTTTTTGTCCTCTTCTGTTGAATTTTCACAGATGAAACACTTCAAGAGTAGTTTTTCATTATCTTGCAAAAGATATTGTTTCTGGTCCTTCAATCTACCGGATAGGCCTAAGCGACTAGTCCCCGAGCAACAACAGCTGAATTATGGTCTTCAACGTTTTGTTAGTGGGTCATTCACAATTGCCCTCGAATCTTCCCCCATAACGAGGGAGTGGAAATCAAGATTTACTGGAGACCGGGATGGCTGATGTCCAGTCTAGTCTCAAAAACGTTACCTTTCTGGAATAGGCAATACCACCTTGCCTTAGTATATCTGAGAGGAAACGACCCGGTGGAGATTCTGCCAAAGTAAGGTGGGATAGGCTGAAGGCCTTCTTAGAACATGTATAGGTGATTGCCGTTGGCATAGCAGTTTGCAACACTGAAGAGCAAAGTACCATGAGGTGAGTATGATGCCAGAGTAAAAGCTTTCAACATGCAGGTTCGAAGGAACTGTGTGAGACAGAAATGTTGTGGAGCACGACATTTGACTATGAACCCTTTGGGTTACAGACAGGGAGGTACGTCTGATGAAGTAAATTTCAACACCCATGTGCAAGACATGTTCTTGAATCGATGAGATTAATCAGCGGTGAGAGGGCACGACAGAACAGACAGAAGAACTAATTGATAGTTCAATTTTTCAGCTTATTGTCAATGTAGAGTAAAAAAGCGGCGTCATTTCCTTCTTCCCTTGTCATATTGTTAACTGGAACTGTCTTTCTCTTAAATTAATGTAGCTTGAGCGTATCTTCCCTCACTGAATTTGGGACGCTCTTGAGACCCAGATTGAATCTATCTTAGTCCTCCTTACTACCTCTTTGAATCGTGCTCAAGGGAATCTCCTTGACACTCTGAACATAAGTGTATATCAAAATTTTTTAGATCGTATTCCAGCTGACAAACTACAGCTTAGATCATTTTATTTAGTGAGTACCATTATGCTAGAGCCCACCGTTGAAACTAGAGTTGTAAAAGCATTAGAAGATGTAGGGCAGACAATCACTTTGCTGCTCAACAATATTGGTACACTGGCTGGTTCATCTGCTACCACCAATGGTCCCTCACAGAGATATGCATTAGACCTTGACAACTAGGCAACTGTGACACCAGTGCTTCAAGCTCACAGAAACCCTGGATCGTTTCAAACGCTATTGGAGTGAGAGTTACCTGAGGTCACTAGAGGAGCACCACAACTTTCGAGAGGGGCCTCCAATTAAATTGCATGAAGGCGACATCGTGTTGGTCAAGGCCAATCAGAGGAAGCGCAGTGAATGGCCTCTCTGTATGATCATCGCAGTATACCCTGATAACAGAGGGGTAATAAGATCATTGAAGGTACTCTGCGAAAGCGAGGAGCACCTGTGAGCAGTACAACACATCGTCCCATTAGAGATTAACACCTACAACGACGACCAAGAAGATGGAAACCAGGACGACGATGGTTACGACAAAGATGAAAATGATGGAATCAGGTAGAGAGAATAGTGAAGAAAGCTTGACTCGACAGACTGAAGAATTCGAGATGGATGATTAGTGAGACAGGAAGTGGTAGGGATGAAGCGAGGTAGAAACCAGACCAAAGATAAAAGCTGCTATGAACATAGAAAGAAAATGCTGGAGTGGGTAAAAGTCGAACTAGTGTAGAGTAGTGCTAATGATTAGAGGTGAACAGTGGAAGAGTGGGAGTTGAGAAGTGATTTGAAGATCTTAGGATTTGGCTAATTTTTTTGTTGTTGCGTCTCACGAGATCAAAAAGAGCAGCTCGCAGACGGCTTCAACTACGTGAATTATGTGTTAACCACTTTTGTAACTCTTATGCCCAAAAGTAACTCATGTACTACACGGGACAAAGTCCTTCATTATGAGGCTCCAGCAGGAGTATTGTGCAACTAATGGCAATGACTTGGTACCACGCAAAAAACTGACTGAATAACAAGTGAACCACTTGGATATTATAAGATCATTTTGATTGCCCCATGCATGTAATCTCATTGTCGCTAAGTTTACCTTCATAGGTAAACTAGGGAATAATGATCTAATTGGTACAATTCTTACTTTAATTAGTCGGTTTCGTAGCATAATGTTCTATGATGAGCACTTTTTTGGTTGCTATCTCCTTGACGGGAATCGTGTATGCATTAGTGTGTATCACCTTATTTCATTGCCATTTACTTTGATATTGCTTGTATTTGCATTTTCATGTTTTATTGCTGTTGCTTTTCATTCGAGAACCAGACACGTAACGTAGCATTACGCAAGCATCCGGACCTCGACTTCCCGAGACCATACACTCTTGCCCCACCAATTTGGCCTTTGCCCCCTTCCTTTTTTATGAAGGTAGCGAATATCGTGAAAAAATTAGTAAACAGTTTTTCCACGACTGAATTCCGACTGGGCCATATGTGAAAAACTGCACGTAATCCAATTCGTGGCAAAGACGTGATTGTTTTGAGTCAAAATATGTTATCCGAGTTAAAATTATTTGTTTGCAGATTCCAATGCCTTTGGAATGATTACATGTGTGTTAATTTATCTAGATTTAAATTCACTTAACGAGATTTAAGTCTTTGTGGTAAAAATTAAAACTTGCAAAAATGACTAGTTCAAAGAGTTCTTGAGGGAACAAGCCTCAGTGGGAGCCATCAAGCGTCCTTCCTACAAGAGACACCGTGTGAAGCGTATGGACAATCAGTGAGCTCTAGCGAATGTGTACTATTCCCGTTCCACTCGAGACAAATGTGAGTTGACATGTGCACAAGTAATTGATCTGAGTTTATTGTAGTCATCGTTAGCATAATGTTGGAATTGTTGTAATTATTTTTCATAGTTTCAATTTGCAATAACGTTAAACGCCCTTTTTCTGTGAATTAGCACCGTTTTATATTTTGTTCTTGAAGGTTCTCGTGGCCACGCGAGCACATGGCACTGTTCATGTTATCGTAGAGGCAATAAGGGTCCTCTTGTAAATGTTGACTAATTGTTTTGTCGTAGTCATGAGAGTAAGATATATGTTTTTAATAAAATTCGTGCACGCTGGGCTGATAGCTGTCCCTTCAGGTAGGTCTATCTGCAGAGGACCTCCTGCACACACTAGTGTAACCTGTCGTTGAATTATTCGGGACAACATCTTCAAAAAATCTTGGAGGGAAAAGTGTAATATCTTCTAAAGAATCTCGCCAAGGAACATATTTGCAGTGCATATCTTGAAATTAGTTTCCGAAGTAATTCCGTATCTCTAAACATAATCACGTTTCTGGAAACCGGAATAGTCTTTTATTGGCGTCAATGGTAACTCTTCTTTTCGGATTTAACTTATATTTTCTTTAACTCATCTTTCCATACATTTATTTATCATTACAGTCCTAGAGAGGGACGCTTACATGGAGTTTCTGTGAACCTGTGGAATTCCTTTTTCGTTTCCTCTTAAATCATCCAATACTTTTACATTAAACAAATAACGTATTTTATCTAATCTAATAAAATTTAATCTTCCTGGTTTGTAGCAGTAGCATATTAATACCAGGTATAATGTTTTTGTGAAGACCTGAATATTAGTAAGAGAATCTACAGAGAAGGAAAAGGTGAAATCTGTAGGCCTTCTTCTTAGGATAATGACTATCAAAGGAAAGGTAAATGAAGCAGATGGAGATCCCAAAGTTTTGTATCATAGGAACGAAACAGGCAGCTGAATTAGTTCCTGAATAGCCTGAACCCAGCTTCATTATAAAAGATATACCATTTAATGTTAGATTTATCACAAATATTATAACTTTTCTCCAGTTGTTCCCTATCACATCTGGATACTGCTTCCTTGAATGGAACCTTAATTGAATAAAAACTAATCTTATTCACAAGGCCACCATAGTTTCCAGTAGCAGCGGATATTCTGTTTAATAGACAATATTGACCTAAAATGTGGATGGAACTATCCAGTGGATCAATAAGTATCTGAGGCTACAAAAGGGGAATCAAATCAAAATGTATGAAAGTCAATGAGTGATCAGTAATGTACATACTATATGTGAACAGTTCAAGGAAACAGTATGATGGTATAGAGGCCGAACCTGATCACACTAGGATATAACAACAAGCAAAACTTAATGAGATTAGAGAAAAGGTAAATAGACCCATGAACATCATTTGAGTCAGCGACTGGGCACTGAGCAAAAAAGCTGGACTACCAATGCTCCGCCACCGTCAATAGGCTCGAGTCCATGATCCCAAAGGTCCTTACATTTGCAGTTCCTTTCAACATCTCTCTGACCTCTGTCGGTTATGCTATCCTTGTCCCTGTAAAAAAGGCCTATGCATGTAGTAGTATTCCTTTTACCATGAACACATTCCCCAACCTCAAACTGTTTAAAAGCCAGATGCACACATTAAAAATTCAGCATTGTAACAACCACACTGTACGCTGCTAATACTATGAAATTCTTGCAATGTTGAGGAAAATATCCTAAATTTGGATTCATAGATTAATTCACTAATTGAGCAAGGCTCATTACGTGATATGCATGAAATTTTTTATAATGATACCATGGCTTCATTAATTAAAGATTTAGGATCACCTTCAAAAAGAGACGTCCTGAAAAAACAGACTGTCGTTATTTCATTTTACTGAAAAGAAATAAAAAATTTAGATGACATTCAAAGAATTTTCCAATGCTGACAATAAAAACGATTTGAAGGCATCTTCCGAAACCTCCTCAATATGGTAAAGAAAGGAAAATAACATGAAATTTTCCGGGATTTCAGAACACAAATTATTACAAAAATAAGATAATAAAAGTGGCTTGAATATATATACTATTCACCTTCCATAAAATGCCTGCCTTGATATCAAGTGCTAATAATACAGATATGATATATTAATAAGATGCGTGATGACTAGCAACAGTTTGATATCTGAGCTTCAGGACTTAAAGTCTCTCCACTCACACTCGTTGGGTTAACTTGTTTACGCAATTTTCGTAGATGTGAAGCAACTTTTCAGTGCTTGGAGTATTCAGAGACACAGTATACCCTTTACAGTGACAGTGATAACTGGTTGCTATCGAGGATTTATCACTTTACTCAAAGAAATGGTATCTTATGTATGTACAGTTCACTGTGCATTATACAGACACTATCTTTCAGCAAAGGAACTGATGAACAAACTACATGATGCCTCGCAGATGACTGTCTGATCGATCAGTAAACCAAAGCACGTCCATCCAATAATGGCTAGTTGTGGCTGATAGTTTGCAGTTTGTAGTTTCTAATAGATATAAATCCATTACTCTGTGAGAAATACGCATAAGAATTTTCTGCCCCATCTATATACATATATTCAGAATTTAATCATGTGCAGAAGAATCTGTGAGGTAAAGATGATGTCAGGACAGTTTTAATAAGCATCCAAATCAAAACAAATCAAGTTCCATTGACAACTAGAAAAAAGTGAAAACATTTTCAGATAATATAAGTACCTGACTGAATTCTTACATTTTTCAAGTAAAAAATAAATATACAAACACAAATTCTCAATTACAAGAATTGGGCAAATTTATGGATTTTGAAGCAAGAGTTTGGTTCAAAAGTAAATATTAAACTGACTATTGGAGTAAATGTATTTTCAGATACTTTAACTTTGTGCAGTGGTTCCTCTAGTCTTATTTACTTTCGCAACTTCATGCATGACTCGAGAAAGTTTTATTCATGCATATCACTATTCCGGCAAAGCGTACTACACGACAAAGCCAGGAAGAAACGTGTTAGCAGTTAATATGCGCTTTGCATCTTTAATACACTTACTATGCATTTCAGACCTGATGGGGCATCGCTTTTCGGGAATATCTTCAAGGCTTTAGTCGGACAGTGACAACATTCTAACACATTGTTTACAACACTCCGTCGTAAACTATTAAACAAATTACTATAGCATAACTATGTGTAAGACTTTAAATCTCCCTGTGTGCTTTTAATTTAGAGAGAGAGAGAGAGAGAGAGAGAGAAAGAGAGAGAGAGAAAGTGGGTGGGAAAATTGGAGGGGGTAAAAGGAGGGAGTGGGAATGGGGAGAGGTATGATAGAATGAATTTGGGTTTTTACCAGGGGAATGATGGGAGCTTGTTGGTGGGAACTAATGAAGGGGAGAGCAGTATGTCGTGTTATCCGAACCTGTGCTCGGGTGTTTGGGGATTCTGACTTGACTGCAACTTAAGATATAAGAGTAAACCCCTAAAGTATATAGAT
>NC_061087.1:59583738-59627702 GCF_015104395.2 Macrobrachium nipponense | reverse complement strand
ATAACTTCCCCTCAGATTCAATATTATCTTTGCTTAGAGTTCATATGTCCTAATAATGTATGTTCAGATTTTGCATAATGAATTTAAAAGTAAAGGAATAATGTAGAATGTGAGCACAGAGAGAGATTAGCTTATTCGCAAGAGCGGACTCGTCATTCGTCACTTGAGGCTGCGTAGTTCTAATTTTTTTTCTTTTTTTGTAAACAATAATGCGACGCACATGACAAATCTCTGTTTCGAGTGATGTGAAGATTGCATCATCTTCTCTAAGATCGTTCAAGAAGGATTTTGCAAAAACATTTCACGTACGTCTGATATCTTTCATTTCATTTTAGAAATAAACGATTCTCTTGTATTGAAACTATTTAATATTACTAATAAATTAACTCTTATATCTCTCCATTTGTCAAAAGAGAATATGTTGACTCATAAATAGTTTAAATTTTGAAGTGGAAAGATTTGTAACGTCACTCACAGAAAGAACATTTAATTCATTCGAGAAAATTCTATATTCATATCTTTTATCTTAAGAGACTTTTATTTCTTGTTTTAAAGAGAATTTTTAAGGTAATAGCTGTGTCTCATTCACAAAATCATTTGCCTAGCCATTTTAAGATGAGCAATTTTTGTGCATTCGGATATCAAAGACCATACGCATTTGTTGTTCCTCTCTCTCTCTCTCTCTCTCTCTCTCTCTCTCTCTCTCTCTCTCTCGTATGAGAGAATTTTGGTTTTACATTAACGTAACAATTTTATAAATACTTAGTGGTTTGTCACTCATAAGTTTTAGATTTATTAAATTGTTCGGTGTTTATTTGTAGAATCTGAACAAACGTTGTAAAAGTATGTTACAGGCACCTAGTGTGTAAGTGTTTGTTAGTGATTTCGGTAACAGGCCTTCTAAAATTGGTATACCAAGGTAACAGTTTTTAATAAGTTCAGTATATTAAAATTAAATCTAAAAAGTGTTTGAAATACTGGAAGCACTTAAGTTATTCCAGGGGAACATTTTGCCACTTTTTTTTCACATATTGGTGTTGGCGATTTTTTTTTGCATTTATCCATTCCTTTCCTTTAAAGTTGAATAGTGTGATATATATGTATATATATTTATATATATAGAATATATATATATATAATATATATATATATATATATATATATATATATTATATATATATACTGTTGTATGATTAATGTTTTCTTAGAGGTTTTGCAATTTTGGTATTTTCCTCATTTTTCTGTGTTTATTCACAATTTGTTTGATTTGATTAAGTGTTATCATTAATTAATCATTACAAATTTTATTGAGTTTAACACTTGTGAATTACTTTGCATTTACTTAGAATATTTTTCAAGTTTTTATTGTTGTTTAACGCTTGTGAATTAGTTAGCATTTACTTAGAATTCTTTTCAAATATTAATTGTTACTTAACACTTTGAATTTTATTTACAAAATTTAATGTCTTGATTTTTGTAATAAATTAATTTTGATTTAATTTTACCTAATAATTAATTTAAGAATCAAGTAATAGTAAATATCGCTGAGATTGTGAGTTTCACTTATGAATTTTGAGTTCAATAGTAAATTTTTGTATTTAAAATTTTTATGGGTGTTTTCTTCTTTTTTCACCTGTATATTTAATTTTTTTATGTTAAGGTAAAAATATAGTGTTAATTGAGCTGTTTTCCTTCAGCTTTGTTGAAGTGAGTTATTTAATACATCTAATTACAAACAAGATTACCTCACACCTGTTTTAATGAACTTAGCCGGATTTCTTACATGATTAATAAGCTTTTAGAGGATCACTGTTGCCTTTCGCGTATTCACTCCTATTTTACCTATGATGAAGATACAAGTGTCTGGCTGCTGTGAGGTAACAAATTTTCATAGGTAAGTAAAATGACCGGATATTTGGATGCTTCTCACAGGTTCAAATGGTGTCCAGACTCGGGAAAACAGATCACATTATCACTATAGTTTATACCGGTGCTGCTAGGGATATATTTTGTTAGGAGAGTGACCATATAGTTGTTCGTTTTTGCATTTATTGTATTGAATTGTTAGTTGATAACTTAGAGAAAATGGCTCAGTTCAATGTTCAGGAAGTTTTAGTAGTCCCTTCCATCCAAGAGTTGTCTGAAACCACTCTGACTAAGATACAGTGGAGTGCTTTAGCAGTAGCTTGTGGTGGTTATGTGTCTAGTAGTAAAGACACAAATAAGGTGTATTGCTATGGAAACATTGATAGACTCTGGTAAAATAACTGATGAAGATGAATTAGAATTAGCTCAAGAGTTGTTGAATGTAGCATGTGCTGATCTTATAAATAAGCAAGAAGAAAAGAAAGAGAAAAGTGTTTCAGAGTTAGATCTTAGATGCATTGAAAACAGAAGAAAGTTTGATTAAGCTAAAAAGGCAAGCTGAAAGAGAAAGAGAAGACAGGGAGAAAAGAGAAAGAAGAGAAAGAGAAGAAGAAAAAGCAGCAGAAGAAGAAAGAGAAAGAATGAAAGAGGAAAGAGAAGTCACAAGACATGAAAGGGAGATGGAATTGATAAGAGCAATATCTAATTTACCAGTAACACTGTCTAATCCTAATCAAGGTGATCAAGACCCTTTATTAGATGTCGTAAGAGTACAAAAGTTAATTCCTAAGTTTACTGAAGAAGCTCCAGATGAGTTCTTTGATCTTTTTGAAAAAGTGCCTTCAGGTATGGGATGGCCAGAACATAAATGGTCAATCATATTAGAAAGTGTCTTGATTGGTAAAGGGAGAAGGGCTTATTTAGCCTTATTAACACAATGTGCTACAAGTTTATCAGATGAGCCCAGAGTACTATAATGAAAGATTCAGAAATTTAAGAAAAGATGAAAAGGTAACCTTCTTAGATTATGCTTATAAAGTGAGAAGGTGTTTTAAACGTTGGTTGGAGGCTGCTAAAGTTAAAACTTTTGATGAGTTAGAAGAATTAGTTGTTCTTGAACAATATCTTAGGGGAATTCCTGAACCTATTTTAGAGAGAGAGAGGTTAAGAAACTTGACAAGGCTGCTGCACTGAGTGAATATTACAATATAACTAGTGGCAAATGCAATTACAATGTCAAGTACCGGAACCAACAGCACCCAGGTTTTAAGTCTCATCCAAGCTTCAGGAACAAATTTAATCGGAACCTACAAGTGATACTACCAACGAATTAATATATTTTCTTATATGTTAACTGAAGGGGAATTTTTAGTTGATAATAGCTGTGTGGTTAAAGGCAGTTCACTGTACGTCCTGATTTCTTAGTTCCTAGGTTCGTGCCCGGGAGCCGACGAAATTATTATCAATTAATCATTCCCCTTCAGTTGACATATATGAAAGTATATTAATTCTGAGGTACAGCAAATAATATATTAGAGGACATTTGTAGCTTAATGTGTATATATGGATCATGGTGATGTGATCAGACTCATACTACCAAGTACACACAACAAGGTAATACACCTCAGCAAGCAGATGTGAAATTCTCATCCAATTTTTCAAGACAGTTACAGAAACCTAATGTTGTCTCCTTTAAGTGTCAAGAGTGTTACCGAAATCAACAGCTGTCAGAGCCAGTTGGTCAAGTAGTAAAAGGTGACCTGGTGAAACAAACAACGAAAAGCAGCGTGGGGAAAACCGAGACTAAACAAGCTGAGTGTTTAGCAACCAGTGGAAATGTAACCTCAAGCAGTGAGTGGTTTAGCAGTTTGGAGGCCTTTAAGCCTTATATCTACGAGGGTATGCTGTCAACTCAAGGAGGGAGTGTGCAGGTACTAATCAAGATATTACATGATACAGGAAGTAACCATAGTGTGGTAGTATGTGGTATTCACCCTCAATTGGAGAAGAGTCTCACAGGAGATTCAGTTATTTTGAAGGGTATAGGAGGAGAGGAAGTTACTCCTATATGCCGCTTACACCTGTTGTGTGAATTGGTAAGAAGGAATGTTGATTTTGCTGTAAAGGACTTACTGGCTGTGGAAGGTGTACATTTTCTGTTGGGTAATGAAGTTGGTGGTGTGGCATTTATTCCTTGGCCTGTAGTGACAGACAAACCGTTGAGGATTAGTTGTACGGTAGAGTTGGAGAAGAATAACCCCCACCTGTTTCCTAGTTGTGTAACTACCACAATTATGAAGAGGAGTACACCTGTAAGTAACAAAACTGAGGATTTACTCACCCACGAAAGATCAAATGAAGGATCTTTGAACTAGAAGATTTGTTCCAGAAAAGTGATGTTTCCCCTAGTGCTGACCAAGAAGAGATTTTCCAAGAAGAAGACTTCACCTGTTGTTCCTGAAAAGATTCCAAGTAGTCAAAGTGTTCCTGAAGATAGTAATGAAACTACAGTTGCTGAGTTAGCAGATATTGATATTGAGAGTTCGACCCTTGAAGTTGGTCAAGTGACAAGAGAGAAGCTAATGGAATTCCAGAAGAAGGATGCACCGCTAGCTGATTTGTTCCTCAGAGTTGTTGATCAAGAAGAGATGCAACAAACTCCTACATGTTATTATCTGAAGGAAAATCTGCTGATGATGAAGTATAGACCTGTAGATATATCAGGAGATGCTCCATGGGGTGAATATCATCAAATTTTTATTCCATATCTACTAAGGAAGCAAGTGGTAGCAGTAGCTCACGAGTCTGGACATATGGGAATCAGGAAGACTGTTGAGAAGATTATGAAATATTTTTTCTAGCCTGGACTTCACAGAGATGTTAGCAGGTTTTGTTGAGAGTGTCATACCTGTCAGATAGCTGGAAAACCGAATGAAACCATCCAGAAAGCCCCCCTTACAACCTATAAAAGTTCGAGAAGAACCCTTTAGCAAAGTGATTATAGATACTGGTTGTACCACTGCCGAAGACGAAGAAGGGAAATGAATATTTGTTGCATTAGTGCTTCCTATGACAAGATATCCGGAGGCGATCCCTGTTAGAAACATATCTGCAAAGATAGTTGCTGAAAAACTAATGAAGTTTTTCCCAAAGTTTGGTATACCAGAAATAGTACAAAGTGATAGAGGGGCAAATTTTACTTCCAAGTTATACCAGGACATGATGAATTTGTTAGGAGAGAAACAACAGTTATCAAGCGCTTATCATTCTGAGACTCAAGGAGCCTCAGAAAAGTTCCACCAGCCATTGAAAAGTATCCTGACAAAGCATTGTTCTGAGTCAGGAAGAGAATGGGATGTTGGTTTACTGTTAATGTTATTTGATGATAGGAACTCTTATCAAGAAAGCGTGGGATGTTCACCTAATGAGATGATTTTTAGTAAAGTGAGGGGACCGTTGAAGATTTTTGCAGAAAATTGGGAAGAAAATCAAGAGGAAATCCAAGGAGAGTATGTGAAGAATTTGAGGAAAAGGGTGCAAGAGATTAGAAAATTTTCTTTAGAAAATTTGAAAGTAAGTCAATAGAAAATGAAAAGGAGATATGATGGGAAGACTAAGCTAAGAAGTTTTAGTGTTGGTCAACAAGTGTTAGTGTTCTTACCTGTTAAGAGATTTCCCCTCACTAATAAATTTCCAGGTCCTTACAAGATAATTGAGAAGTTAAGTGATAGAACTTAAGTGATTGAAAAACCAGAAAGAAGAAAACGATAAAGGAAGATACATGTGAACCTCTTGCAACCTTACTTCTCAGAAACTAAAATTGAAACTGTGTCAATAACCCAAACAACTTCATCTACAGAAGACGATGATGGATATGTATTGGGAGCTGAAAGCAAGATGAATAATTCTCCTGGAGGATAAACTGAGACATCTGAGTGTTGAACAAGGTGAAGAATTAAGTGAAGTGATTAGAAGTTTCCCAGACATTTTTGCAATGTACCTAGGTGTACTGATTTGACCAATTATCCTTTGCCTATTATAGATCAGTTACTTGATGATATTGGGCAAGCCAAGTTTGTTTCCAAGGTAGACTTGTTGAAAGAATATTAGCAGTCCCTTATATGAGAATACTAAGTTGCTATCAGCTTTTACTACTCCTTTTGGACTGTATCAGTATACTCTTCTCCCATTTGGTCTGATGAATGCACCCGCAACATTCCAACGAGCGATGGATCAACTCCTAGGATCTATAGAAGGAGTAGGTGTTTATCTGGAGGACATAGTAATTTACTCTACAATATGGGAAGAGCATCTGAAGATTTTGAGGAAAGTTTTCAAGAAACTATGAGAAGCAAGACCAACAGTCAACCTAGAGAAGAGTGAGTTTGGAAAGGCGACTGTTCAATATCTTGGGTTTGGAGTTGGGAAAGGCCTTCTTGCTCCAGTTAATGCTAATGTAGAAGGTATCAGTAAGGCTACCCCCACCTACTACCAGGAAAAATCTACAGAGATTTTTGGGCATGGCTGGATTCTACTGTCATTTCTGACAAAATTTTTCAGCCGTAGTAGCTCCCTTGACAGACTTAACTAGTCCCAAAGCTAACTTTGTTTGGCCTCCAGAGTGTCAGGAATCCTTTGAGAAAGTGAAAGCCATTTTACCTTCAAGACTAGTACTTCAAGCTTCAGACTTCAACAAGAAATTTGTGATACAAGTTGATGCTTCTGATTATGGAATAGGAGCTGTCCTACTTCAAGAAGATGAAAATAACATTTACCATCCTGTGTGCTTCATGTCTTTAAAACTGAAGAAACATTAGCAAGTATACTCGGCAATCGAGAAAGAAACTTTAGCCTTAATCACAGCATTGAAAAAGTTTAAAGTGTATGTGAAAAAACCCAGGAATTAAGAAATTTTAGTGTTGTCTGATCACAATCCCCTATCATTTACACAGCAGATGGAAAATTATAATCATAATCAAAGACTCACCAGGTGGTCAGTCTTTGATTATAATTATGATTATAATTATGCTGTTGCTTTTGCAATGCATAACTTCCCCTCAGTAATTGTATGAAATGTTGTAAAAGTGTTTGCAATATTTTCAGATTCAATATTATTTATGCTTAGAGTTAACCCTTACTGGACGGGTATATATATTGATATGCAGCTCCTCGGGTCGGGTAAACTTTGAGGTCAGCCAATTTACGAAAAAAAACTCATCAATAGAAAGAGGAAGATATGCAAATGTACATGGTGAAAGAAAAAAAAATCTAAAAAATTTTCCCTACCTTCCACAAGAAGTTGAAAATGACTATTTACAGCCCCTTGTGGGGCCTCTTTTATTTGACAATCCTAAATTTTACCAACTTATATGTATGTCTTTTTCTAATAAATAAACTTATTTTATTTTGTAAAATTATAATTACTCCACACTCAATATCAAAACACATAAGAAATAAAAGCTTTAACAAATTCTTATCATATTTCTTGAAAAATACTTACGTAAAATTACCAAGAACAAAGATTCAATAAATTTTTTTACTTTTATATGTTTTTTCTAATATTCCTTTGCAATTTTCTTTGTAAAATTACATTTGCAACCGACATATTACCGTAAAAGACAAGAACAATAAACAAAAGCAACCCCTTGGTATATTCACAAGCAAATTTACAAAAAGACATCATGTGAGAGAGTTTATGGGCTATAAAAGTATTGACACCTCTTTCCCCACCCGATTCTTTCCTAATCGATGGCAGGTAATATTGTTTACCTACAAGACCAATCCTTCCACCATCTGTTATTACTACTCTCAAGGACCAATACTGCTAGAATATGTATAGTGAAATAAACATGAAACTTAAGGTACAATACAATCTTTCATTTTTTACATGACATCGCTGTGCATTCATCATTTATCGTCTTTGTGTGTCATACAGTATCGTAACTTAAATGTCATGGATGGCAATGTCGATGACGCCATCACCATGATCACAATCCCTCGATAGAAGTAGTCTTATGGGGAAAAAGAAAAATAAGATGTCCTTATCGTCACTATTATTATCACTATCACCCTCTCTCATATCCTATATGAAAAAAATTGTAATACATATAATAAAAAGGAATAATGATAGGGTAGGAAAAAGTGAGAATAGATTGTATTGAAAAAACCAATGGGAGAATGAATTTCCTCTATAAGATATCAATATATATCTAAGTAACGATTATTTTTTTCATGTAGAAATTTCCACTATTATGAGAGATGGTGATAGTGGTAATGATAGTGACAATAATGACGTCTTATTTTTCTTTTTCCCCAAAAAAACTATTTCTATCGAGAGATCATGATCACGATGATGACATCATCGACTGATCACGTGACCATGACGTGACTACACGAAGATGAGAGAGAGATTAATATTCTTAATTTTTGCTTCTTATTTTCATATGATACCTCTACCTATAATTTTTTGGTAGCATTGTCATCCATACCCTTTAAGCTACAATACTATATGAAACACAAGATAATGCAACGTCATGTAAGGAATGAAAGAATATAGTTTATCTTAAAACTTCATGTTTATTTCACTATACATATTTTAGCATTAAGTTCACTGTAGCACATAATTCTTATATCATTAAAATCCTTATATCAGTGGCTAGACAATGTTTAGTGATGAAACTCGGAAACTACTTTTCTTCGGATAAAATTGAGGTGTAATGAAAGTTATAACTTTGAAAGACATCTGTTAGGAGAGGTGGGAGCTGAGATGCTCACTGTATGAAATTTTGAGAGACACTGACCAGCTTGCAATTTCCAGCCCTGTAACTCGCTGATAAACAGCCAATCAAGAACATCGTAAGGGGCTAGACTGGACACCAGATACACAGGTACTGTGAATTAATCATAGTGAGTCGAAGATAACCAGTAAGGAAAAATGAAATGATTTAATGTTAGAGAAAAAACCAAAACTTTTTCTATGAATTATTCCATATTCTGATGCATACAAGAATATAGTTACAGGGCTATCAGTTGTAGTAGATCTGCTCTAGTTTAGCTGTTGGAACAGGCAATTGAACCTTTGTCTGGCAGAGAAGTCAGCACAAATGCGGCTTGTCCACTAAGAGGAAACAAGGAAAGGATTTTACAGGATTGTAAATTCCTGCTTACATCTCATGATGGCATCTTACATTGTATGAATGATTGTTACACCCTACGAAGGTAGCGACAAGCAAGATTAATGAAAGGCCCTTAATGCCTAGGAATGGGTCACAAACCTTTTTGAAGTTACAAGAACCATTAATTTAGAAAATCATAAAAATGTAATATTGTCAGAGGCACAATGACAAAAATGGCCTTAGAAACTATTTAGATATAATTTTAAAAATCAATAGAATTAATGCCTATAATACGCTTTTAAAAATGAATCAAATTTTGTCAAATATTGTCTTAATAGTTTAACATAATTTCTTTGTTTTAAATGGAGAAAAAGATATTTGTTCAGCATTTGGAGCCATAAGTGTCTTGAAAAAGCAGCATACAGCTCCTGAGCTGCAGGTTGGTAACCCCTGGCCTAGGAGACCAATGCCAAGCAGGGGCATCTGGATGTCTGCAACAATGAAGTCCAACCTATATATATCCTCTCCATGAGCCAACCCCTTGAGTTAACTGTTGGTCTCCATATTGTATGAGGCTATCATTGGCTGCTAATATTTGGAGCTCGGTGTTATGTGGGTGGCGTCGATCTTCCTTTCACTCTATTAAGATGGACTTGAAGATTCCCATATCCACCAGAAACTTCCTACCAATGCGTAATCATCGACATAGTATATGGTAGAGCAGATGTCTGTCCAGCTTTACTTTCTTAGGTGAACTCCTGGTTCATCCTTTCTCCAACTGCATCTATGGGTGCCATTCTTATCCGCCTTCCTGAATTTATGATGGTCTATATTTGCAGAGTACTGGCTAGTTGGGATCCCTTTTGCTGTTACTTGAATGAGTGCCCCTCCACAACGCTGGCTTGATGTCATCTTGGCCCTGGTTGTTTCTTTTTTCCAGGCTTAGCAGATGCTGTGGCCTGTGTGCTGGAACGCCTTGGAGACTCCAGTCAGCTCATCAGCCTTCGCAGCTTGTCATTATCTTTGTAGTTTGATCACAATTCAGCAGAAAGAGGTTGCATTTTCCGTCATAGAGAGAACACACTTCCATTTTCATCTAAATCTTAACTTCTTATAAGCCCTAAGAGGCATATATATAGATAGATAGATAGATAGATAGATGTATATAAGCATCAACATATATTAGTATATATATCTATATATATATATATATATATTATATATATATACTATATATATATATAGATATTATTATAAATAATATACATAAATATATAAATGTGTACTGTGCGTTTGTGTTTACTAAATACCTCCATGCGCTAATAATAATCTACATTTGAGACTATCAGCGTGACAGGTTACTCCACATGATTTGCTTATGATCTGTTTCAACATCCTCCAAATACATTTTATCCTTCTATCTCAAAGGAATTCATATACCTTCGGCATTTCCGTCTGTTCCATTCAACATTGTGCCCTCGTAGTTCATATAGATTTAAGATTTATGATGTTATCTCCAATGCACAACATTACTCTTGTTATCAGCAGTTCATGTAACCTTTGAACGTGGTATGAAAAGTAAATGCTCTAAAGCAAAGAAAAGGTCCTTGATATTTCGCTGTGTATTCAAAAAGAAAATATAAGCTGAGGAATTTGTTAGACTGCAGGAAGAATAGGTAATTTCAGCTGTAGACAGGACAGCAAATAATTATTCATAGCTTATCTCTATGCTAATTTTTCTGTCATCTTTCTTGTTTGCATTTTTGAAAAATGAAGTCTTTTCTGTTCTTTTCTTTTTCCCCGGCTGATATACCTCCTTCGTCCTTACCTTCCTACCTTTTCTTCTAACATTAAAAAAACCATCTCTTTTTCTCGTCATTTTTCACCATGTCTTGAGCAGTGCTGGGTTCTGGTGCATCGTGTTTTTTGTGTTTCTGATGGTTTCTGATCGGGAAAATTCATTCTTCACGCTAAATTTACAAGAAGCACTTTTGGCTTTTCCTCTCTATGAACTTCGCCTATAGTGAGGAATCTCGTGCTCAAAAAATAGGCTTTTCGAGATCGGCTTCCATAAATTGATTTTGTGGCATTTTCTAATTGTTTTGAGTGTGGAGATTCCAAAAATGCAGGGCTCCATTTTTTTCCCAACATTTTCAAGGCCGCCATCTTGGTTTAGATTATGGCCGCCATTGTAAACTCAAAAATAGCTGTATTTCTCCCACTGCGGCCGCTACGTACATAATTACAGATACTATCTCCACAATTTATACTCCAGATAATTCAGTAAATATAGTTTTAGTACATAACAATGTCTGCCATAGTGATTTAAAAAATACAAGTAAATTTAAATTAAAAATTTTATTAAAAACCCTAAATTTTGACAGAAAAAAAACTACCATTTATTTATTTGAAATTTGTTTATCAATCCAAATATATGAAAAAAATATTAAGCAATAGTTCCAGATTTATAACAAAACATAAATAAATAGTTCCTTTTTCGTTTTAAATCAAGGTAATTAAATGTATAATTAATCTTGAAAACTCAAGTGATTTATAAAAGGGATAATTTTTACCCGTGTAGAAACAAATAAACTCAAAGCAATATTTCCCATATCTTTAGCAAAATTTATACCAATAGTTACTTATTTTTTTAATTTTTTCAAATTAAGTGCATTAGGTCTATAATTAATCTTAGAAACTCAAGTTCTTTGTAAAATGGATCCTTTTTCATCCACGTAGATACACAACACAAAAAAAATTAAGCAATAGTTCTCAGTCTTTAACAATATATATGTTAATAGTTACTTTTTTTAGAAATAAGTGAATTAAATTTAAAATTAATCCTGGAAACTAGAATTGTTTATAAAATGGATCATCCTTATCATGTAAATACACAAGTAAACACAAAAAATATAAAGCAATAGTTTACGATCTTATCAAAATATATATAAAAAAATTCATAGTTTCTAAAAAATAAGGATTAAAACTGTTATCAGTCATGGCAACTCAAGTTGTTTATAAAATGGATCTTCTTTACTCACGTAGAGATATGTGAATGCAGTACATTGATTTCGGGAAAACATCATTTGAATTTTTCTAATAACAATAATAGGAGTAACATATTTTTCTCATTTGTTTTTGTATAATAACTTGAAAACTATCCTATATAGGAATGTTTAATGGTCTCTATACCCTACTCTTCATCTACTCTGTCTTCTAATTCTTGGTCATCCATCTACTCTGTCTTCTAGTTCGTGGTCATCTATCTCATCCTGGTGTGTTGATAATGGAAGCATCACTGTTAATGGCGTCTCAGTGACTCTTTTAAAGGTTTCTTCTGATATGTGCTTCATTTGTCTTGTAGAGAGTGTATTATGAACTAGTAGCTAACTAATCATATTGATTGATGACTGCATCTTCTTTTCTATGTCCTTCCAGTTCCAAAGAATGAGGCCCACACAGTAGAGCTTCTACAAACATCCTCGTCAGTGGGGGGTTCTTGTAATCTTGTAGTGAATCAGCTCTTTTGAATTTCCAATTTCGTGTTTGCAAGATCTCCTGCCCCAATATATCTGCAACTTGAAGACAATATTCTACTGTCGATGCAGGATCAAAATGCTTTTCAACAGCTTCCACTAACTTTTGTGTGGCAATTATCACCTCACTCTTGTTTGAGGAAGGCTTAACAAATGTAGCTTCAGGAATTTGTTTGTGTATGATTTCTTTCAAATGATTCTTATGATGCTACTTATCATGAATACCATTCAGTTCCAACATAACTTCATATATGTCATTCAGGTCATTCATAGTCAAAGACTTATTTCCAGATATTAACTCACTTCTAAGATAACTGCATACCTGCGCATCTGCTCTTGCTTTAACCACCTTTTCTTTTTGTTCATTGTCAATATTTGTTATAGTTTGTTTGCATGTTCGCTCTGCTGAGCGAAAGCATGACTGATGGTACCATATCTCTTGTGCAGCTGCATCACCTGGATCAAAAAGATTAGACAATTTGGATAGACAATTTGGATCGTATTGAGTCATCATTCGTTTCTTCTTTTATTACATTTAGAGTTTTTCCTGTTATCAGTGACCACTTGATGTAAATCTTCTTCATTATCAGCAACACATCTGCCCGGAATGAATTTACACACTTTAGATTTTGATAAAGTTTTAAGTCTCTTTGGTCTGCTTACTTCTAAACTTTCACTCCCTTTCTTTGGTGGACGACCTCTTCTTGGCTCGGGACTGGTTATACTAGTTGATGCTTTAGCACGATCTTCCACTCTTTTTAATGCGCTGTTTGTTGATCACAAGTTTTCTACAAGCTGAATGGCAACGTACTTTCTTTAGGTCATCTTCAGATAATGTTGACATCATCTCAGCCAATTCCTTATACTTGGCTTCACCTAAATCTGATCACCTTCTTGAACATACAACCATTTCCTTGATATGAATTAACAACGGTTTATAAAAAGTTTTGTTACATATTATGATACACAACACTTAGTATAACAAAAATGTACCAATCATATTGAGAAATGAAAGAAAATCCAATTTTCTATGTTCTTTATCGAAGTTCCCACTGAAATTCAATAAAATAAGCTAAAATGTGTGATAACAACATTACCATCGTAATTATTCGTCCTGAAAACATGTGCTTAAGCATGAAAATCAAGTCTTTAGCTGTTTGTAGGCTCAAGATATGGTAGTCTTACTATGTATATTTGCGGCCAGATTAGACTTTACCATAGCGAAAAAATGGAACGCTGTCTTTTTAAACTCAGCACCCCAAACTCAATCAGGAAATGCAATAAAATCAATTTAGACAGGCCTATCTCGAAAAATTACACTAGGATCCCCACCAATGCCTTAAAATATCGCAGTTTACCTCACCTCCCCGTGCCTCGCTGTCGAATGAATCTTCACAAAATTTTTGTCCCCCTTTTTCTTTTATTCCTCTTCGAGACTGCTTATTCCTCTCTGGAAAATTGAATATTTTAAGGCTACTTTTCGTTTCATATTTAATACCTCATTTATTTTTTTTCGTATTTAATTTATGATTCTGAGGTGTTAATTCTTTGAACTTTGCTTTCCCTTTTGATAGTTTCTTTCTTTCTTCTGATTTTTATTCCAAATTTTTCTCTGCTGGTCTGTGGGCAGCTGGTGTGAGACCGCAACAGACTCAGGCCACTCTGAGACTCACGTAACTACAGCCAAATACCAGCCAGTAAAAAAAAATTAGATATAACTTTTGCACAATTTAGTATTAACGAGTTTTAAGAAATCATAATTATCATCTTTTTATTCTATTGTAATAACAATGACTATCATAGTTTTTTATTATCAAGTCCCAAAAGCCCTCTTAGATTTTCGGTATCTTTGTACATTTTAGATATACTTTGAATATGAGCAAATCCAAAGAGTGTGAAGAAATCATTAAGAGGTCTTCGTGGCTTATTAATGACATTACACATACCACGTTAGGAGACCATTATACTTTATCATTCGTAGTAGTATTAAGATTGAGCTTTATTAAGATTGAAGTTTTTACAAATCAGTATCACTTAATATATGTTGCAGGATCTTCGAGAGATCTGAAACTTTCTGAGGGATTCGGAGAACCATCTCTCTCTTCATTTTACAAACGTCTCATACATTTAAAACTTTTTTTTTGCGTTGCTCTTAAGTCATGTAACTTATAGCCAAGAGGTATTTAGAGGACAAGGAATACGAATAGCAGTCGCTTACAAGTACAAATGTCAAAAATCGTAACCAGATGGAATTGGCTTTTCTCTTAGGATTTTCTTGAATTCACCAGAGAAGCAGAATTGGTTCCCATTTACGGAAAGACCAGTAGAGCAAGTTGCACTTTTCTAGACATATATACATCAAATTGTAACTTTTGGCAGCCACCAGATTCGGTTATAAAACGACTTGCAGGCCTAACTCATGTTTAGTATATTCAGTATAAAGCAATCAGATGCGAATTGTAATCTAACTGAAATAATCATACTCTTATTTTAACAAATTTTCTAACTAAAGATAAATTCTCTCATTCAAGATGACATACCAAGCACTGGGTGCAGCTGAAAAAGCTGGTAAACGGAAAGGGTTATCAAGTGTAACACAATATAGCAGAAGATACTATGTCGCCATCTTGAAGCAGTAGAATATTGTCACATGGCAAATCTTATGCAAACTATGTTGGAAACATATGTGGCATATGTCTGAGTGGATCACGTTTTTCCTTGTATCCACACTATAAATCACCAGTTTCGTAGCACACCGCTTACAACTCTCCAGATTTCATTGGAAAATTAAAAATTTTAGCTGTTTTTACTGATTTACCAGTCCGGTTTTCAAATTGAATGGGTTTCTATCGACTTATAAAGTAAATGCTGCAAATCCCCCTAATCATCTTTCATCATAAACTCGAAATCAAAATTACTACCAATTATCCACTAGAAAATAGCACTATTTCTTGGACTGATATTACTATGATACATAAACATTTGTCCTCAGTTCTACACATTGTAACAATACGAAATAGTAAGTGAAATAATTGCGCCAAATGAACTCATCAACAACACACATGAGAGATGCTTAGGGGCGACTCTCCCAGTCATCTTTCCTCCAATGGATGTGACAAAATGCTCGATCTTCCCCGTGGTCATTTTTGAACGTCACACATCCTAACTACTAAATGGATTTGATCCATAGAACGGTCTTACAAGTCCACGTGAATAGATGTGTAATTATATTTTTACCACAAGCTAAAAGATATACAGTATAGATATAGTATTTGCGTTCTTAACACATTGCTTTTGAAATAATAAATTTTGATCAGATAGGACACACACACTCATTAAGGTTGTTCAGGCACTAAAGGGATTAGCAAACGTTCCTTATTAAAAGAGCTCATGGAAAAGTATCAAGTAGGATATCTTCTGGCATATTTTCCACTATTAGAAGAGAAACCATTGGTTTCGAAAAAAGGATTTTCACTAGATGCAATTTCACTCAAATGAAAATGATGAGGTCAGGCAGACCGTTTATCTATTACAGTAATTCAGAGTGATCAAACCTGAAATCTGGAACAGGCCTAAAAGGTCATTAACTCACAACATACGTTCTTCAGAAGAGAATGCCTATTCAAGAGAAAAGAGAAAAGAAAATTGCATTATTGGAGCAATGAGCCAAGGAAGAGTGTGCCCATGCACTTTGCACGAGTCACAAAAGCTCCTGCTAAAATCAGGCTTTGGCCAGCTGTTCCGTGGCCAATGGCCGTTATTCTTATTGTTTTAGTGATTTCCATTCTGAGGGGTAGTGGGGTTCGACTCCGGAGGATCTGTCTTAGAGTGATACTGCTTTGAAGAGTGCCCAGGTTTATTACAACTCCCGCACACAGGCTTATGCCGCTGATTATTTTGGCACTCGCTATCATAGAGTTGGCAAGGGGGGGAGCAAAAGGGCAGATTTTCTTATGTAATGAATTCTGTAATGGGTGGTGGGTGTCCCAGACATCTGCCCACTTACAACACTCAACAATCTTCTTTCGATTTTTATCCACAAAGTAAGTAGCAAGTTCAGGAAATCCTCTAACTGAAAAAGTTTGAGGATCTCTTCCGCAGAGGCAATGGTGGAGGCCCTTGTCCACCCCTGGAGGGCGGGCATCTTCTTCACCACCCATTCTGACCACATCTGCCCGGACGCCTTCGGCATGCTCCTGCATTTTTTATGATGGCCTCCCTAAGTGAGCGAGATCTCCTTGTTCATGAACGGGGAGGGCTTGGAAGGCGATGGACCCGTTGCCTTCAAGGTGTTTTCCCAAGAAGAGGGCTACTTCAGCGGGAGGAGGTTGGAAGGAAATTATCCAGGACCCTTTCTATGTGGTAGACAGGCCTCCGGCTCGGACTCGTTCCATGGCCGGATGAGGGTGCCCATTCTACTAAGGGTGGAGTGTGATGACCGGGATGTAAATCGCGGCATGCCAGTGCTGGCCATAGCCAGTTGGTGAGCCCTTTCTACAGCTTCCCTTCGCTCTTGGAATTCCCTTTCTTTCTCCCTATCTACTCTTTCTTTCTCCTTCTCCGCTCTTTCCTTCTGATTCTTTGCTCTTTCCTTCTCCTTCTCCCTCTAGACTCTGGAATAACAAGGCACTCACTGCCTGGGAATGGTGTCCCTGAAGGACAGAATAACACCAATTAGATTCCACTAAGGGGAAATGAAATGCCTCTAGGACGTAAGATCCTATCGTAGGGATTATAAATTTCTGCAACTGATTTCCACAGAAAGATAGTCAACAGGCTGTAAATATTCGTCGTGAGGCCGTAAAATATTGGCCGCACGGGCAATAAAAATACAAAAGCAGTCAAAAAGACTGAACAATAATTAAAGCCAGTCAACAGACTGTAATGAGATGTGCATATATAAATACAGTAAATTTATTTGTCACGAGGGCGTAAGAAATATAGGCCGCACGGACGATCAAAATACAAAAGTAATCAACAGACTGAAATGAGATGAACATGTACAAATATGGCAAATTTATTTGTCACGGGGTCATAAAAAATATTAGCTGCACGGACGATCAAAATAGAAAAGCAGTCAACAGAATGAAAAAAAAATATCCAGCAGTCAATCAGACTGTAATGCGATGCACATGTAAGATGCCGCAGATTTATTTGTCTCGAGGGCATTGAAATATTGGCCACACGGATTGGTAGGATATCGGCAGTCAATCAAAGTGTCATGGAACTCTCAAATGTGAATGCATTTGTCACAATGATTATAAAAATAAAAGCAATCCCTCACCGTGATGAATAGGCATACCAAAAATGCAGAATTGTCCATCTCAAGACGTAAAAATAATATGCACGGTAATAACCGCCGCTTTCTCCACGAATGGTGGGAAGTACACGACACGATTGCCGTGATTTTATCACTTTTTTACCGATTCGTCACCCAGATATTACGGGTTGATGACAAGATCATTTAGACGATGTTACTACTAATCGGTGGAGGGTTGAACAGGCAAGGCCAAAATTTGACAAATTCTATTACAAATAAATAATTTTTAACGATAAAAATTCCCTGCACATACTGATTACTGGTAATACACAAAAAGCAAGAATGTGGTGAATATTAGACAATTTCAAACAACTTAAGTATCACGTGGTCGTCATAAAAAACTCCAAGTCCCTGAAGGGGACAAATAGCAAAAGGCTCAAAGATACAATGGCAAAACCCACTTTACTCAAATATTTACTGATCCCGCAATATACACGTCACAACATTTCAAATACAAATCCCATGATAAAGTTGATGGACCACGATAAAGCTTAACATACATACATAGTGACAACGACGACTGGTGATACAGAGAAGAGGATTGCAACCGCCTTACCTGCAAGTTTCGTGCCCTGGGAAAGAATGCCGATGAGTGATTCGAGCGGCTTAGATTACAACTTGGTGACGTCAACAGAGGGAATTAGTTTATTGCATCTTATTTTTCCTAAAAGAAATTAAATCACTAGAAATTTACACAATTATCAAGGATTAATTAAAGCTTCACCTTACGGTATTCAAATTGGAACATTCCCAGTAGTTTTTCTACATGTCAGCGATTTCGCCTACAGTGACGCTCTTGTTTGTAAATCATATAAATTGGTTAATTTTTTAATAAAAAATTATGGAAAAATAATTTTTCTATGAAGGAATGACTACACTTCTCTGTTCAGTTTCATCCTGCACACTGGCATTGCATAAAGAATGTTACGTTAATGCTTGCATCCGCCCCGCGATTCTCTTCTTGCTAAGCTAACCTGACGTTGCAGCAGGTTTGTCGCTAAAATGGGGACCCCTCCCTTTTTCGCGACATCCTCCAAAACGATGATGCGAGTAAGAAATGTTTATGAAAAATATGGTATATATTGCAAAGATGCAAAATAATTATTTTAAAGTCCATGTTCTTTATATGGAACGTATACCTCCACGCTAATGTGGATGGATTACTCAGTGGTCCACAATCAAAATCTTTTGGGCTCGCGTTAGGGTAATACGAATAATGATATGGGAATGCCTATCACACTCCTTACAAAAAAAAAAAAAAAAAAAAAAAACAATAACACAAATGAATGTGATAAGCAGTACGAACCACAAGACGCTCTTCTCCCCACTGCTTACGCAATTTCTCCCTTGTTACCTTGACCTATTACCTGACCTTTCTACGTGGAAAAGGAACGATTACTCTAAAATAAATTCTTTCGTTTGTCGTCTGACTAGCAGGTCCACTCACGTGGAAGAGAAATGAGGGTTGATGACCGCGAACCAAAGCAAACACCTCGCCTTTACCTGCCCTTCCCTACCTCACTGGTATAAAACTGTATTGCTTATTTCGTTAATTCATTCAAGTTAAAGTAAAAGTTTTCCCTTACTCATGACTTACACAAGAAGAGATATTTTCATACGATGTTACTTAGCTATGTAAAGCAACACTTCTTAAAAGAGGAAAGGGAAAAAATAAATGAATGAGGATTCGAGGTAATGGGATTCTTCCTACTGACTCCTTAGAGGCAATGCTTTTCGGGAATTAGCTTTAACGCGTTTTTTGCTTATTCCTTTCCTACTTCTTCCTACCAGTCTGCCACGTGGAGACAGAGAAAATGAAAGAGAGAGAGAGAGAGAGAGAGAGAGAGATAATCAGACTCGCTGTGCTAACATTTAAACAATGCAAAATCGTATTTGCGGGATAAAATAAAAGCCAGCGTAGAGGTCTGTCACCTGACTAACACAATCTCTTTTGACATGAAATTTTGGCAATTTCTTTTATGCAAAGATAAAAAAAACCTAAGGTTAGCGACTGAAAATTCTCTCTCTCGTAGCTAAAATTTTGGCATGCACGCAATCCTAAGCTTTTCCTACCTCTAACTGAAAAGATGGCTGTCAGAATTTGGTTTTACCCCCAATAATAAATACCTAAAACTTGAATAACAACACTTTATCTCTTGTTGGTGTTCTTTCTTCCTTTGCTCGTGTGGGCTTAATGGCGCTGGGATTTCAGGTCCAAAAAATGCAGCCACGTGAAACACAAGGAACAAGAGCAGCTCAGCAGGTGGGGAACTGCTGCTTTCACCGGGAGTCGGGCGTCTAAGGAGTGACTGAGAGCTACTTTCTCTCGCTGACTGCTTTTATTAACTGCGTATGCCTTCGTGGTTTCTTGATTAATTATCGGCTTTTCGGAGCTTACGCTGGCAGTTCCTGTAAAGTATGGGCAGGCAGCAGGACAAACGAAGAGAGATATGCGCCATGAGAGAGAAAGAGATACTTTTGTGATCGTTCAACATATATACATATATATATATATATATATATATATATATATATATATATATTATATATATATATATATATATATATATATATATGCGTGTATATACTATATGTATATAGTACATTATGAAATAATCAACATCGACAGAAATCTCTCACAGCATACTAAATGAGTGTAATCATATTGTGTTTAAAGTGTATATTTAAAGAACTTCTGTAGTATCGGATGCAGGTCACAACACACACACACACACACACACACACACACCACACACACACACACACACACACACATATATATATATATATATATATATATATATATATACATATATACATATATATATATATATATAAATATATAGTATGTATATGTGTGTGTGATTAATAGAAAGAGTTTTCCGTTAATAACTTTCGATTATATATATATATATATATATATATATATATATATATATATATCTAGCGAGAAACGCTGGGAAATGAATCTGGCTGTCATTCATAAAGGGTATTATTAGATTCGTCATCGTTAGAATTTCATCTTATTTGATATCAAATGTCTGACGACGAAATGCGAAGTATTAACAAGGAGCGAAACTGACGATAGTCACGATAACTCATAAAACCTACTCTCCAAATATGACAATCACGTTTGCTGTAAACCGGTTTGCATTGGAGGAAATATATGTAAATCATACATATTTTATAATCCAGAGTCACAGGCAATACGTTGACAATGGAAAAATATCAAAATTCACCAAGGTTAGGTATAAGGGATCATCATAAAGTCTGAATTTAGAAATTACTTACATTTTCTTTTTTTAACGGCGCAGAAAACTCGAATGATCACATGGCTGAAAAAGCATATTTTCTAATTCTTTGTGCAGTATTTCAGCAGGTGCTCGTTCCTCCAGGAAGTCGTTTTCACCTATGGCAGAAACGAAAAGTCATAAACCTTTTCAAATGCTTTTTGCTCATTGCTCTGTTCTATTCAATTATTTTCCACGGACTTCTGAGATCACTTTATACATACATACATATATATATATATATATATATATATATATATATTATATGCATGTATGTATGTATGTATGTATGTAAGTGGATGTATGTAGTATGTATGTATGTATATATATAATATATATATATATATATATATTATATATATATACATACATACATATAGCAGGGAAAACAAATAAAGTAGCGGATGCCCTCTCCAGAAGTGCCATAATGGGAGTTACAACGCGATCAGCAAAGAGAGAGGAACAACGACGGAAGAAGCAAGTGCATGAGTCAGAGGCAGCCGATGTAGAAAACGGGAATAACTCGGAAACTCCAGAGTTAGGGAGAGAGAGAAGGGAAACGAGTCGTGGGAGTGAAAGGGCTGATCCTCCTAGGGGGTCAGCAAGCGAATGCCCTGGGAGTGAAAATGAGTGTGTGATTGATTTGTGTGGTTGGAGTGTTGGAGAGGTGATAAGGGGTCAGAAGTCCGAGCCATGGATCGGGCAGGTTAGGGCTTATGTAAGGGGTGAGAGTAACGAGTTTCCCGATTTCCTAAAGGTGTCCAGAAGTATGTTCTTCATTGAAGGAGATATTTTGTTTTGTAAATATGAGAAGAGACCGGGCGATATCCGATCTCGCGTCGTCCTTCCTCCCTCTTTGGTAGAGAAAGCCATCCACATGATACATGTAAGTGCTTATGCAGGACATATAGGTATAGAAAGGTCCCTCAGGAGGGCACGAGAATCCTTTTTTTGGATAGGAATGAGAACAGACATTACATTTATGAGCCAGTGCCACATATGTAATACCATGAAAAACCACAAACACTCTATTCCAAAGGCTCGCATGTGGCCAGTAGAGCCAATTAAATTTAACAGAGTGCATATCGATGCCGTAGGACCCTTCCCTCCTGGAGACGGGCAGTTCAAATATGTATGTGTGATGGTGGATGCGTTCACGCGTTATACGCACACCTCCTGCGCAATGGTGGATAAGACCGCAACATCGGTTGCCAGAGCTTTGTGTTCATTCATAACGAAATTCAGCTGTCCTCGTACTCTAATCAGTGATAATGGGCGTGAGTTTGTTAATGAAGTGATAAAAGAGCTGACAAAATTATTTAATGTGGAACATTTCACGATCGCATCCTACCGGCCTTCAGCCAATGGGTTAGTTGAATCCCATAATAGAGAAGTGACAAATATTTTGAAATATTTAGTGGCAGACAGTCCGAATCAGTGGGCCGAGATGTTGCAAATGGCGGAATTTGCACTTAATACTGCGTATAACAGCTCCATAAGAGATACCCCGTATTTTTTAGTGTATGGACAGGACCCTTCATTGCCATATACTGTGATCATGGACCATAGAACTTTACCGTTATATAGTGTCGAGCAATACCGGGTGATGTTCTGTAACCTAACCCGAAGAGTATTTCAGATAACGCAGAAACTTCTGTTGAGGGCAAATGAAAAGTATCAGACGCAATATGATCAGCGATTCCGCACACAAACGTCTAAGATACAAATAGGGGACAGGATCTATTTGAAAAGACTGCAACCGAAGAAACATAAACTTGAGCCCGCCTATCTAGGTCCGTACCGCGTGAAAGAAATTAAAAACGACACTGCGGTGATAAAGCATATTAGGACCGGTGCCCAGTGCGAATACCACTTATCACACATGCATCCCGTCAGAGAAGATGTCCTGATGTGGCATCTGAACAAACCGGTACCCCCATTTCCGGGACTGTCTGGTTACCTGGGAGAGGAGAGTGGAGATGAGATACAAGCTTGTCTAGGGATCATTAACGGTGCGCCCGACGTGCATACAGACGAAGGTCGCAAATATTGGTGTCATGTTCTGAAGTATCAACATTATTCTAAACGTATCTTTGCACCAACCTGATGTGTTTCTTTTTAATCTTTTATTTTGATTTTGTGATGATACCTTTTCGTGCATAAACTGAGACAAATCATATTTTCTGTTTCCTTATTGTGTTTTTACAAGTTCTTTGGTCTTGATGATTGATAGTAATCTGTTTATTTTATTGTTTTTTTTTAAATACAGGTTTTTGTACTATCTGTTTTTTTATTATTTTTTGAACTGCAGGTTTTTGTGCTCTAATTTTAAGAAGAATGTAATGTGTTTAATGTGGTGATATAAAATTTATTATTTCATTGATTCTTACATAATTTCTTTTTCATTAAAGAACATGTTTACAATGTGATGCGTGAAATTCAGAACAGACTGTAAATTGCCAATTGTAAGCACGCAATTTGACCCTGGCCTGCTAAGTTTAGTTTTTATTCTGCATGAATTATTAATGATATTTCTAATAACATTTCGGTCGGTAAGGTACTCCAATAACAGTGCGCAATGATAGAGACTAAATAAAGGAAAAATGCATACAAAAAAAAAAAAAAAAAAAAATAGTGTTATGAGTTCTGCGGGACGCAGAACTTGTGGGGGGGGGGGGGGTGGGGGGGGGGGGGGGGGGGGGGGGTGGGGGGGGGGGGGGGGGGGGGGGGGGGGGAGTGGGGGGGGGGGGGGGCGGGGTGAACTGATCTGTATAGAAAATTCATGTGTGAGACGTAACGGAAAATCTACTTGATGTGTTGTGCGTATGTATGATCAGAGAGTAACGATCAGATAGATATCGCTGATTCATCGAATGCCCATATGATCGTTGGTGGCGTGGCGTGGGTGATTCAAATGAGTGCCATACATCGAAGACCCTTATTGGTTCCTTTCAATTATAAGAGGCCAATCAGCTTAGACCTGTGACCCAAACAAGTTCAGTTTGAAAAGTTAAGAGTCAGTAGGGAATTAGTGGTCGACGGGTCAGGGCGCGTCTCAAAGACAGTGGTCGGCGCGTGTCGCCTTAGAGTACCTTCCGACTATATAATAATCATTTAGTTAGTAGCGTATTATTAGCAACAGGGCCCAGTGTAACTATTAAGGAAAATACACGTGTGTTAATTTTATCTTACGCGTTTCATTGTACTGGTAGAACCTTGTATGATCGAAAATCAGGTCATATATATATATATATATATATTATATATATATATATATATATATATATATATATATATGTATATATATATATATATATATATATATATATATATGTATATATATATATATATATATATATATATATACATATATATATATATATATATATATAATATATATATATATATATATGCATGTATGTATGTATGTAGTATATATATATAATAATTTATATATATATATATTATATATATATGTATGTATATATATATGTATGTATGTATATATATATATATATATATATATATATATATATATATAATATATATATATATATATGTGTGTGTGTGTGTATGTATATTATATAAATATATATATGTATATATATATATAGATATATATCTATATATATATATATAATATATGTATGTATATATATATATATATATATATATATATATATATAAATGTATGTATGTATGTATGTATATATATATGTATATATATATATATATATATATATATATATATATATATATATATAATTTTACGTATTTATCCTTACCTCGCCTAGCTAGCTTCTCATGATTTCAAAGCGAGGCCCGAGGTATCCAGTCTCCTTGTGACTTGTCGTAGATACATGAAGATATTCAAATAAGAATCAGAATTCTCCCACCATTATTCGCACTGCGATTTGATTTAATGATAAACACGAGAGAGAAATCTTTGCATGTTTGAGTGTGACCTGGAATTCTCTTCCAGATTCCTATTGCCCTGAACGCCGTGCTTCTGGTCTCTTCCCAAGCTTAACTACTTACCGTAGAAGAATTCAGTACCAAGATATGGCCATATTAGCCTCCATCACTTATCAGCCAGTCATTTACAGCAAACTTGGACTAATGTATCACGAGTTAAGGTGATAGCCCGGTCAGTATCTTGCAATTGTACACTTATAGCATCCTTCATAATGTTCATTAGGGCTCTACCTGCCCTGCCTTTTTTTATTTACACCGTAAATTATTATAAATAAATTCTCTTAACGTAATCTGATTAGTATTGAAAGGCGACCTTCCATTTTTTTTAATAGATTAATGTAACCAAGGTAAGTACAAGCATTTTCCCCCTTATCCATTTACGTTTGGGAATCGGCATTAGTCCTTCTGGGTCTGCCATTTTCTAATTCTAATTTTACTTGTCATCCAAATCGCCCCCAAACGTAAAAATGACGACATCTTGCCAGTATTCCTTGCCGATTTAGTAAAGGATTAGCATCGCGTTTACTAGGCTACGAAAGAAACGAACTAGGAATCTTTAGAGTAAAATTTAAATTACTTTTTTAAAATGTTAATTACTTTTACAAAGCATAAATAAATACTTAACAAAGGGCAAATGGTACGGAACAAGGGACAGCAAGGTAAAGTTATTATCATTATTATTTTTATAATTATTATTATAACATTAATTAAGGTACGTAAGTTGAGAAGTGTTTAACAAATCAATTATTTAAGAAGTGTTTTAGTTTAGCAAAAAGGCAACAGCGCCGAAGTTGTTATTTACTGCGGAAGAAGACGCCCGTGAGAATTTCGTGTTCGTAAGCAGACACACAGCTACCAACACTTACAATAGAGTAGGTGCCAAAAGTGCTAGTTAGGATTTAGGAAGTGCTTTGCCAGGGATTCATTGCATGTGTTTAGCAACAAATAGTTAGCCAAAGTACATTGTTTTTGGCTATACAGTTACGACAAAGGAAGTGTACAATTCCTTTGTCAGTGAAATGTTAATTAAAATCAGTTGAGGATAATGGCTATCATTCATCCTTACCACCATTTAACTTGTCACATTGGGAGCTAGGTAAATTATGTAAATTAACAATTAAAAGGGGTACTGTATTTGATAACAAGTCGCATAGTGTCTGAGAGGAGTAATTTTTTAGACAACTGTAAATTTTAATGACAGGTTCTCTTTTTTTGTTTATGCAGATTTAGAGTAGCAGTAATTGCCTCATGGTCTGCTATTAGGCAGGGGACAGCATCAAGGTGCTTAATCATATCAGTTCTATTATATCAAAAGGTCAATGCGCGCTGCAGAATTACAAGTAACACGAGTAGGCTTGTTAATGATCTGATGAAGTTTGACTTTATGTATAATTTTCTCCATTTTATTACCTGCAGATAACAAATTATCATGAAAATCACCCAATATAAAAATTAGCTTGTTACAAAAAACATTTTTAAAAAGTTTCTAGAATCTATTTGAATGAAGTTGCATCCGTTTTGGGGTATCAATATACGCAGTCAATCACAATGGAGGGCAACTTCCAATGTTGAACAGATATCCATATGACTTCGATTCCTTCAACTCTTTCGATATTCATTTTTATTTTGGTCACTTTTAGATATTCCTTAACATATAAACAAACACCTCCACCGCGGCCTCGATCATAACGAAACTTCTTATATAAAGGAATATTTACAAAGGTATCATCCATACACAGAAGAATCCATGTCTCATTGACACAAAACATCCACCTCCAAATCCATTAACATAGTCTCTATTTCATTCTTATGGCACAACAATGATTGTGCATTTAGATAAAATATATTAACAAAATCTTTTGATCTAATACAGTTAATTTCTACGGCGCATTCTTCTTGGTCATTAACCTAATATACATTGTTATTACATAATTTGCTCTTGTGACCAAAAGCATTGCAGTTATTGCATTAAGTTATCGAGGCCGCTGAGATGAATTGTGATGCTCCCAATGACTTTTAGTTCAATGTTTAGCCCTGATAGGAATGGGGGTGGGTAAGAAAGTGTGGGAAAGGGGCCGACATGTAAAAAAATATAAGATTAGAGTATTAGTTCCTAATCCATAGATTTCAAGGTCGCTGAGATGAAAAATGACACTCCCAATACCCATTAAGTCCAAGTTCAGCCCCAGTAGGATGGAATGTGAGAAGGGGGTGTGAAAGTATCATAAAGATAATTGGAAACGACTGACATTAGTCGCTAATCCATAGTTGGTGAGGTTGCTGCGATAACTAGAGATGCTTCTGATGCCTTTTAAGTCCAAGTTTAGCCCCAATAGTAATGGGAGTGAGAAGTGGTGAAATAGAAAATGTCAAAAATGCTGGGCAATGTAACTGAAGCAACATTATTAACAAAAAAGTTTGAAAAATATTGTGACCTACCACAAAATCATTTAGACATTATCAAAGGCATGACATATAGTGCTACGCATGCCTATCATGAAAATAACTTCCCCGCTCGCTACAGAAAAAGTTTAAAAGAATTGAAGAATGATAATAGCTTACGCATTACCAAGGCTGATAAATCCAATAGTTTAGTGGTTCTTGACAAAACTGACTACATATCACGCGTGCATACTTTACTAGAGGATGAAATAACTTACAAAAAACTCGCAAAAATTCCGTTGGACCAAGTAATAAAAAACTTTAATATCAATATCAAACAAATTCTTAAAGATAAAAAAGAACTTTTGTGTAAGTTAACAGTAAAGTGTCCCTCATTACCTTATTTATTTGACCTAGTCAAAACTCATAAGGAAAACAAACCTATGCGTCCAATTATTAGTACTGTAGGATCAATTGCTTATAAACTATCTAAATATCTTACTAAATTGTTATACCCTCTACTAGGAACTGTATCTAATTCTCACATCCGGAATTCTCTTGATCTTGTGGAAAAATTAAATAATATTGTACTATACCCTAGCGATATCTTTGTCAGTTTTGATGTATGTTCTTTGTTTACAAAAGTCCCTTTTGACTCTGTGCTAGAATATTTAAGCAATGAACTTGTACTGCATGAATTGCCTATGTCCGTTAGTCACATAATTTCCTTGATTAAGTTATGTATTTGTGATTGCAGATTTATTTTTTTTTTAATGGAGAATATTACCAACAAATATTTGGTATGGCCATGGGTAACCCTTTATGACCTCTCCTTTCAAACTTATATATGGAATTTTTTGAGAGAAAACACCTCCCGAATATCACACTTGTCCCCTTAAAATGGTACCGATATGTCGATGATATCTTAGTAGTCTTACCTGTTGGTATCGATGTAAATGATTTACTGTCTAAATTGAATAATTTAGTGCCACCCATAAAATTCACTGTTGAAATCGAAAATAACTATGTCATCCCTTTCCTAGATGTATTAATACATAGAGGATCTTTCCAATGCAAATTCAGTATTTATAGAAAACCCACAAATATTTTAACATATGTACATTTTTATTCTGGCCACCATCTTAATATTAAAATTTCAATTTTTTCTTCTATGTTCCTACGTGCTTTGCGTATCACGAGTCCACAATATCTTGACCAAGAAATAGAATACATAAAAAAGATAGGAAACGATCTCTGCTACCCACCTCATTTAATTGATTTATGTTATCAAAAAGCTCACAAAAAGTTTCATAGTGTTGCTATTAATGAAAAAGATATGCCTAAAAAATGTACTTAGCTTACCTTACTTTCGTGGATTTGAAACCATAAAATCAATATTTAAATCATTTAATGTTAATGTAGTGTTCTCTTATAAAAATACCATTAAAGATATGCTAATTAAGAATAGCCCCGTAACAAATAACAACATCATTTACAAAATTCCTTGTAAGGATTGCCCATCGTTTTACGTTGGTCAGTCAAGTAAAAATTTATGTGTGCGTATTAAGCAGCATATGTATTCAGTTAGAACAGCCCAGACTTCAAATGCACTGTTTATCCATCTGAGTGAAAAATCTCATTGTATTAATTGGGCTGATACCTCGGTAATTGCTAGATTTAATGATTATGTTTCAAGAAATTTACTGGAATTGGCAATTATACAAATCACTAATAAAAACAACCTAAATCTTAGTCTGGGATGTACCATTTGGACCCATATAGTTTGTAAGATGTTTATGAAAGACCTTAAAATAAATGAACTACTAATAAATTAGTCCCACATGTATATAGTTAGATTTCTCTCTCTCTCTCTCTCTCGCTCTCTCTCTCTACTCTCTGTTCTCTCTCTCTCTCTCTCTCTGGTTCGATATTCTCTCTCCTTCTTTCTCTTGCTCGATATATATTTTTATATTTTCTTTCGTCTTTTCATTAAAAATCATTTTTTGGGAAAAATTGTGTAAATTTCATGATATTAAATTGTATATGCTTCCGTGTTTTTTCAAAATGTACTGTTTTCTGGAAGAATAACTTGTTTACTGCGTGTGTCCCCCAAGGTGTGGCTACCCTCAGGTGTTTCATCCTTTCTGTGGAGGAAAATCGCCCTTATTGTTAATCTTGTAGTGCCAGTTTGGATATTAACCCTTAAACGCCGAAGCGGTAAAAAAAAAATTGTCTCCCGTGTGCCGGAGGTGTTTCAGAGTGAGCTCGGAAGCGGAAAAAATATTTTTTTCAAAAAATCACAGCGCGCTTAGTTTTCAAGATTAAGAGTTCATTTTTGGCTCCTTTTTTTGTCATTGACTGAAATTTTGTATGCAACCATCAGAAATGAAAAAAATTATCATTATCATATATAAATAATGCGATATATGATAGCACAAAAACGAAATTTCATATATAATTGTATTCAGATCGCGCTGTGCGCAAAACGGTTAAAAGTAACAAGTTACTTTTTTTTCGTTGTAATGTACACTAAATTGTGATCATTTTGGTATATAACACAGAGAAAATATTATCACAAAATAATGCATGAATTCGTAACGCGCGGACGTAAACAAATATATTTTTCAATAATTCACCATAAATCTAAATATTGTCCTAGAGACTTCCAATTTCTTTCAAAATAAAGACAAATGATTGAATATTACTATACTGTAAGAGTATTAGCTTACAATTGCAGTTTTCGACCATATCTGACGAGTTAAAGTTGACCGAATGTTGAATTTTTTTATATACATATTTTTTATATGCAATTATTTCGGAAATAAGAAAAGCTACAACCTTCAAATATTTTTTGTTTTATTCTACATGAAATTGCACACATTTTCATATATAAAACTCTATGAAATGCCTAATATGAAACGGAGCAAATATTCCGAGAATGGGAAGTACGCATTTCGGAGATTTGTGGCGGAGAATCCGCGCGCGGAGGGAAGGAAAGTTTTTTTTAATTCATCATAAATCTAAATATTGTGCTAGAGACTTCGAATTTGTTTCAAGATGAAGATAAATGACTGAATATTACTAGACTGTAAGATTTTTAGCTTACAATTGCGTTTTTCGACCATTTCGGTAGAGTCAAAGTTGACCGAACGTGGTTTTTTTTCTATTTATCGTGATTTATATGCAAATATTTCAAAGATGAGAAAAGCTACATCCTTCAATTATTTTTTGTTGTATTCTACATTAAATTGCGCACATTTTCATATATAAAACTTTATGTAACTGCTAATTTAATATGGTGCAAACATTACCACAATCGCACGTATGATTTTTTCGGAAGAGTTACCGCGCGGACGTAAAGAAAATGTTATTTTTTTTAATAAATTCACCATAAATCGAAATATTGTGCTAGAGACTTTCAATTTGTTGCAAATTGAAGGTAAATGCTTGAATATTACTATAATATGAGCGTTTTAGCTTACAATTGCGTTTGTCGACCATTTCGGTAGGGTCAAAGTTGACCGAAGGTTGAAAATTTGTGACTTATCATTTTTTATATGAACATATTTCAAAATTGATAAAAGCTACAACCATTGGTTGTTTTTAGTTGTATTGTGCATAAGATTGCGCATATTTCCATACATAAAACTTTATATAACGGCTAATTTTAAAATGGTGCAAACATTACCACAATCGCATGTATGATTTTTTTCGGAAGAGTTACCGCGCGGACGTAAGGAAAAAGTTTTTTCATAAATTCACCATAAATCGAAATATTGTGCTAGAGACTTCCAATTAGTTGCAAAATTAAGGTAAATGATTGAATATTACTAAAATATAAGAGTTTTAGCTTACAATTGCGTTTTTGACCATTTCGGTAGAGTCAAAGTTGACCAAAGGTTGAAATTTTGGCACTTATCATTATTTATATGAAAATATCTCAAAACTGATAAAACCTACAATCATGAGTATTTTTGTGTTGTATTCTACATAAAAATGTGCACATTTTTATATATAATACTCCATGTAACGGCTAATTTAAAATGGTACAAAAATTATGTCAAAGTGACAAAATAATTTCCGAGATGTGTCACAGATACTTTTTAGTGCGGCAAGAAAGAAATTCGCGTTTGCGCGCCTGCGTAACGATTGTAAACAAAACAACACCTTGATCCGTGAACTCCCAGCATCCCCCAAGGCGCGTGATTCAAAAGTTTTAGGCTGGTAGGCCTATAAGTATTTTTTCCGCGAATTTAAAAAAAAACTTTTTTGAGTCGACGTATGGTACATCCATTCGGCATACGGGAGACATTTTGACTCGACGTTTAATACGTCCATTCCGGCGTTTAAGGGTTAAGCTTTCTTTTGACTATGTTGTCCTCTGTAAAATCAGTTTGCCTCAGTAAAGGGTCCGAACAGGACCGAAAGTACTTGGCTATCTCGCTTTTTCATTTTTTCCTTCGTGGCAAAAAACCTTTATTTATACATAGCATCACGTTTTATATACTTCATGATCAAGTTATTCATATACATATATATATATATATATATATATATAGTATATTATATTAAAATTAATAATAATTAAAATATAAAAAATAATTATATATAATATATATATTATATATAAATATTTATATTATATTATATATATATATATATAATATTATATATATAATTTATATATATGTATATATACTATATATATATATATATATATTATATAAGTATATATATATATATATAATATATATATATATATATCAATATATATATTTATCATATATATGTATGTATATATACTAAAACCACTGTCCTATGCGTGTTTAATGCACACTAGAAATCCTGGAAGCTACAGGGGCTTCCAACCACCTCCTTTTCCCTCTCTGCTCCCCTCACCTCTCCTCCCCCTACCTCTTGCTCTCTCCCTCCCCTACCCTTCCTTCTTCTCTCCCCTTCACCGACTATCCTTATACCCCTCCCTTTCCACCTTCCCATTCACTCACGTAGTTTAAATTGCTGTATCGTAAATTTGTCTTCATGATTCCTGTTACAACTTTTTGAATGCTGCGATATGAGAATGAAGCACCGTTACTAGGAATTTTGAGTGTTTACACACACACACACACACACGCATATATTATATATATATATATATATATATATATTATATATATATATATATATATATGTGTGTGTGTGTGTGTGTGTGTGCGTGCCTGTATGTGTCAATACACACACATACACACACGCACACACACACACACACACACACATATATATATATATATATATATATATATATATATATATATATATATATATATATATATATGGTGATTCTTTCGGTATTAGACCCAAGAAAATAACAACATCTGCAAGAATGCATTTTATTCCGAACATGCATAGAAATGCTAGAAATGTTCGCCACCACCGACCAGGAAAAAATCAGGCGGACTTAAATCAAGAGATCTTGGCGCACATAAGCCTTTTGAAATAATCCGGTCATCAAAAAATCTTTCCATTTCAGTTATGTTCCTTCGATGTGCGGCATGTGGCTCCATCCAGCTGAAAATAGCCGTTTCTGAGCTGGGGATCATCAAGTTGATTCGTAAATTGGTTGAAGATTTCCAGATAGTGAGCAGTATTCTGTCTCGTCGAAGACTGCGCTGGACACGGCAGTGCGTGACATGGCTCCAGACACTAGTCCTTCTCACAACAGCGCCAGTATTTTAGCCCGCTCCCTTCCCAACTCCCACCCCACTCCTTTCCCAATGTCGCATGATCATATGACGCAAATTCCATTACAATACTTTCATAAACTTGCTGTAATATTCACATTATCTTGGCTCTAGCAACGTATGAATCACCCTATATCTATATCTAATCTATGTATTATATAATCTATAATCTTAAATAATTTATAATCTATGTATATTATATATAAATATTATTATTAAATTTATATATATATATATATTCTATATATATATATATATATATAACACATATTCTTATATATATATATATATATAGATATATATATATATTATAGGAGAAGAGAGAGAGATGGAGTGGAGATAGAGAGAGAGAGAGAGAAAGAGAGAGAGATATATATATATCGTTCAAGATTTTAAGGAGAACCAAGGAAAGAAACAATCTTTTACCCAAGTTTAAGGTATCTATACGAGTTGCTCCTTCAACTTTGGAGGAATCCATTCTCCTTTTGAAAAGCTATCCTCTTCTCCCATTGGTGCTTGGAATTATACCCTACAGGCATAGTGGGAGGCGCTATCCAGGAGAAAGCTTGAAAAGGCCTTGAATCCAGGAGAGACCTCTCAGAAGATGACGAGGCCTCAGCGAGGTCAAACCACTGGCCCCTTACCAGATGCCGCTGCCCCCCTCCCCAACCCTCCTGGGCCTGATTTTCACATGCTTTGGGAAGCCCAAGTATATTTTTTAACAGTCCATAGTGTCGAGACTTAGAGGAGAAGACAACCAGCTTCATCACAAAAGGTACTGTAAAGGAAATTCCATTTCAACCAGGGAATTGTTTTATCTTTGTCTGTATTTCATTTCATTTTCCAAGGCGACTTGTGCAGTGTTTCATTCCCCCTTCGCCATCTGGGCTCCATTCTGTAATTACTCCCCTGTGATACTAGTAACACTCCCCTAATGAATTTAAGCCATGAAATAGTTTCTGCTGTGCAAATTTCCCAGTCATTTCATTTTCACCCTGAGTGGCCTTTTGATTGATAGAAAACAGTGAGTAAAGTTCGCCCTCGTGTGCCCTGCTTTATGACTATGCCCCCTCCACTTGCAGACAAATGCTGTGCTGGCTGTGGTAGAACTTGGAAGTCTTTCGAAGCTTGCAATTTTGCTCCGTTGCGCAATTTTCTTAAACACGTGGTCAGGCTGCTCCACCACGTGTTTGGGTGGACTGAGAGAAGTTCACCTACCCTTGTGCTTCCTGGACCTCTGTAAATTTATGTAAATACAGTGCTTTTAAAACTAGAGTCCAGCTTTTATGTAAATTCCTCCCTCTTCAGTAAACCCGGCCTTATGCCGGAGAAGTTTAGTTTTTCAACCCTTTTTTTTCTTTGTTTAAACCCCTCGTCCTCTAGGCAAGGCCTAATTCTTCCATGTAAGTGTATTTTCTGAGAGGAGACGAGGTGGAAAGTTGAATAATATAATATATATATATATATAATATATATAATATATATATATATGTGTGTGTGTGTGTGTGTGTGTGTGCGTGTATGTATGTTATGGTATAACTGAATCACGAAAGTTTGGAAAAATAAACAACGGAGTTTCTGCAAGATCTTTCGACTCGACGTCCTTTACTCAGCAGACAAACTGACTTACATGAGGAATTTACAGTACAGGAAAGGTCGTATAACTGACAGATAGGGATTATAAGGAGATTAGTACCTAGAATCCGGCACACCTGGAGAATGAGTAACCTTTCCAAACAAGCATAAACATGGGTACAATTTAAAAAACAAAAAGATTAAGTCCAACTGCTCAGACACAGGGGCAAGACAAATTAAAGATTATACAGGCCGACAGCTGACCAATTCGGATCTTTGGTAAACAAAAATTATTCACAAAACATATTAAACAATAAACATATACAACAAAGATATCTCTAAGGCAACGACTAATGTTGAAATTAATACATATCACATATGTAAGCCTTACTGGATGATGATGTGACTTATAAAAAACTAACAAAAAATTCCCTTGATCAAGTCATAAAAAACTTTAATAGCACAGTGAAAAATATCCTTAAAAATAAAACAGAACTACCAGCCAAATTGTCAGTCAAATCTCCTTCGTTACTTTACCTGTATGGATTAATCAAAACGCACAAAGAAAATAACCCTATGCAGCCTATTATCAGTAATGTTAGTTCAATTTCATATAAACTTTCGAAATATATCACTAAGATCTTGTCCCCGTTACTTGGAACCATCTCTGATTCTCATATATATAACTCTCTAGATTTAGTTGACAAATTAAACAAAATTACTCTTTGCCCCACTGATGGATTCGTTAGTTTTGATGTATGTTCTCTTTTTACTAAAGTCCGTATAGACTATTTCAGAATATCTTAGTAATGAACTAACTCAGCATGAATTACCTCTACCTATAAGTCACATTATTTCACTCACTTGGTTGTGCATTTGTGATTGTAAGTTTATATTCAATTGTGAATTTTATCAACAAATATTTGGCATGGTAATTGGCAACCCTTTATCACCACTCCTCTCAAACTTGTACATGGAATTCTTTGAAAAACGCTACTTACCTAATATAATTTATATTCCTGCAAAGTGGTATCGTTATTTTGATGATATTTTAGCTGTTCTGCCTGCTGGTAATGATGTAAATGATTTACTCTCTAAATTAAATAACCAGGTACCATCAATTAAGTTTACTCTAGAATTGGAAAAAACAATTGCCTCCCTTTCATAGAGGTTTTGATACATAGAAAACCATTTCAATGTAAATTCAGTATTTATAGGAAACCAACCAACAACTTAATTTGTGTTCGTTTCTATTCAGGCCACCATCTTTACATCAAAATATCAATTTTTTCTTCTATGTTTTTACGAGCATTGCGCATTGTCAGTCCCCAATATTTGGATCAAGAAATTGAATACATAAGAAAAATAGGGAAAGACTTATGTTATCCTTCACATATATTAGATATTTGTTATAATAAAGCCCACAAAAAGTTTTATATTATAAGTAACACAGAGAAAGAAAATTCTAAGAACATTCTCAGTTTGCCTTATTTTAATGGATTTAAAACCATTAAATCATTGTTAAAAGCCTTTAAGGTCAACCTTGTTTTTTCCTATAGGTTAACACACTAAAAAGAATGTTAATAAAAAATGGCCACAGGGAAAGCAGCAACATAATTTATAAAATTCCATGTATGGACTGCCCCTCTTTTTATCTCGGCCAGTCGAGCAAGGGCTTAGAAGTAAGATTAAACCAGCAAAAATATTCTGTCAAAACAGGGCAAACATCTAATGCAATATTCATTCATTTAAGTGAAAACAACCACCGCATAAATTGGATTGGTAGTTCAGTAATTGCTAGATCAAAAGATGTCTTATCACGAAATCTTTTAGAATCTGCTATAATACAACTTACTTCCCCATTCTAATTTAATATTAGTTGTTTGTGGCCTGTTTCATTTAGACCCTTGTATTTGTAACATGTTTAAGAATGACCTCAAAGCTATAATTACAGACTTAAATACAAATTAGTTGCTTGAGAGATATCTTCGTTGTATATGTATGTTTAATATGTTTTGTGAATAAGTTTTTGTTTACCAAAGATCTGAATTGGTCAGCTGTCGGCCTGTATAATCTTTAATTTGTCTTGCCCCTGTGTCTGAGCAGTTGAACTTAATCTTTTTGTTTTTAAATTATACCCATGTTTATGCTTGTTTAGAAAGGTTACTCATTCTCCAGGTGTGCCGGATTCTAGGTACTAATCTCCTTATAATCCCTATCTGTCAGTTATACGACCTTTCCTGTACTGTAAATTCCTCATGTAAGTCCGTTTGTCTGCTGAGTAAAGGACGTCAAGTCGAAAGATCTTGCAGAAACTCCTTTGTTTATTATTCCTTCGTGGCTCTTTATACCTTTATATATATATATATATATATATATATATATATATATATATATATATATATATGTGTGTGTGTGTGTGTGTGTGTGTGTTGTTTGTGTGTGTGTGTGTGTGTGTGTGTGTGCATATCCTTCCCCATTCCCTCTCCCTTCCCTTCCCCTCCCTCCTCCTATCTCCCTCCCCTCCCCTTCTCTCTACCCTCCCCTTCCATTTCCCATACACACTCTTCCCTCCTTCTTCCCTTTTCCCAGTGGACTTTATAACCAATGTGGTATATAAATTATGAAGGAGCAAGAACCACTGTACAGACAAAATAAAGGGAGACTGAAGCATTCCTTATAGAGGTTGGCCTCCATCAGGGATCAGCTCTGAGCACATAATTGTTCCTCTTCGTTATAGACACACTGAGATCAGAATTAAGGAATAACGAAGACTTGATGATTTAGTCATTAAAGCAGACACAGAAGAACTACAAGAAAGGTTTTTAGCATGGAAAGGGGCCTTAGAAAGGAAAGGAAAAGTGAACACTGGAAACACAGAGTTAATGATTAGTAGTAGAGAAGTACATGAAGAAGTAAACATTCAAGCGAAGATGGTGCAGTGCTAAAGCAGAACAATGAGTTAATTACTTGGGATCAAGTAATTAACTCATTGTAATATCAGAGGGAGGTACCGAGAAAGCAGTGAGACAGAGAGTGAAAGAAGCATGGCAAAAATGGAGGGAAGTAACTAGAGTTATTTTAGATAAGAAAATGATATTAAAACTCAAAATAAAGATTTATAAGACAGTTATCAGGCCTGTACTGTTATATGGGGCAGAAACTTGGGCACTTAAGAGGAAAGGGGAGGGACTGTTGTAAAGAACCGAGATGAGGATGGTGAGATGGACTGCTGGAATATCACAAATGGAAAGGAGGGAGAGCCAAGATATGTAATAAGAATGAGTGGTATATGTAATGTAAAGGAGAAGGACAGAGAATCTCATCTGAGATATTATGGCCATGTAATAAGAAGAGAGGAGGTGGAGCCAGTCAGGAGAGCTAAGAACATGCCAGTGATGGGGAGGAGTTTGGGCCGTCAGCAGATCAAATGGATGGATGTGGTGAGGAGGGATACTGGTAAAGTGGGACTGGGGAAGAAGATGCTAGAAATCGAAATAGATGAAAAAAGTTGACTCAAGCGGCCGACCCTGCTATACAGTGAGATTAATAAGGTCCAAAGAAGAAGAAGAGATATATATATATTATATATATATATATATATATATATATATATATATATATATATATATATATGTGTGTGTGTGTGTGTGTGTGTGTGTGTGTGTGTGTGTATTATAGGATCAAAGAAATTGTTATCGGAATGCGTTAGCTTCTAGAAACCTATACAAGACACAATAATAAAAGGGAATAATGAGAAAGACACGATAATGGATTTTGGTCTCGATAATGGAGAGGGGGTTCGTCTTACGGATAAACGACTCGCTGGGAAACAACGGGACCACAGTATTAACAACAAAGGCTCCTATATGAAGGCACCAGATTTCTCGAATTCTCAAATACCCACAGACATGTGCTCTAGACAATTAATGGACGCTACGCTTCTACTGACACGTCAGAGTGCTAAAGATGAATTCCAACAGTCGATTAGGAGGCCTTCTGCCCAATGTTTAGTGAAGGGATTCAAATACTCTTTTGTTCAATGGGGGATGAGCTAGAAATTTTAGGCCCCTCCCTCGCAGGACAGGCCTGTGGATCTTGACAAATCAGAGCAACAGTGGCAGACCTCTAGGGACGACCTATGGAAGTTCTTGACAAATGACCTGCATGAATACCCAAAGACCCACCTGCAAGAGTCTGAGTCTGGAAGAAGGAGGCATTTTCCAAAGAGATGATTGCCAATAACAACAGAAAAAGATGATAGAAGGTGTTCCAAGAAAAGGGAAATTACTACTCATACATAACGATTCTTGCAGGACATCCCCTCCCATAGTAAATAGAAAAACCAGAGGCGGTGCTAGGAAGATTTGATCCAAAATAAAAGGATCAACACAGGGAATAAAGGAGCAGATGATAGAGAAAGAGCACAAGAGCCTACAAAAGGCAGAGAGAGGGGAAGAAGCACTGGTAGTGAGGGAGTGTGAGTGTGGTTGTGAAGTGTCGATTGTGGCCCAAAGACATTGTGAACTTATATAAAATAACCTGAGTGCCAAATAGACTTAGAACAAACTTATATAGAAATAGAAGTGCCTTGTCAGAAACAATGCCAAGTCCAGTACCCATCAATAGGTGGAAAGAAGTTTATAAGAATCTAAGGACAAGAATAAACATATTTAGGGAACAAGTTTACTCATTTCCACATTATCTCCTAAGAACGCTAAAGATGACAAACAATTTCGTACTAAAGTGTCAAAGCAACCAAGATCCCACTCGTTCCCCAAAAAAAGAAGTCACGCTACCTTAGACTGTAGCCCCCACTTTACTATATATATATATATATAATATATATATTATATATAGATATATATATTATATATAATATATATATAGATATATATATAGTTATATATATATAGATATATATAGTATATTATATATATATATATATATATAGATTATATATATAATTTATATATATATATATATATTATATATTATATTATAATATATATATATATATATGATATATACTATATATATATATCTCTATATATATATATATATATATATATATATATATATAGATATATATATATCTATATATATATATATATATATATATATATATATATATATATATATATATCTATATATATATATATATATATATATATATATATATATAATGCATGTACTTTTAATCATAATGCTGATTTATAAAAATGCATATTTAAATTTGGATGATTCTGAAAATATAGCAAAATATTTTTGCAATGATATAACTTTGCATATAGACCCTTAGTATCAAAACATTTAATCAATGATTTTGGCGATTATCCTAATTTTACTATATCTTAATTAAGTTACTTGTTACTTTAGTTAAATAAATGTCATAAATAAAAATATATATATACATATGCATTGCCTGCTCGGAAAGCTGGAATCAGACGATTTGCTTGGTATGGAAAAGTTATTACTACCCAATATATATTTAATTACTGCAGGCAAGTAAACATATTAACGTCATCTTAGCATCAGGCATATAAATAGCTTCATTCACATTTTACTTAAATGTATATAAGGCAAAAAATGAATAAATAGATAATCAATGTCTATGACTGGGAAAAAGTGCAACACATAGCAATTTAAACATTTGCTAGGGGGCCATCCTTGATTCTGTGAAAGTGGGCTATCCAGACGTTAGGAAATTACTGCCATAAGATTCCCTGATCCTGAAAACATATATTTAGGCACCAAAATCATGATTTTATGTCATTTAGCAGCATGTATTACGTAGACATGTTACGATTGGGGAGTTGTGTCTGGAGACTGATTGGGTACCTACGTACCCGAATATATGTCCATTTTTCAGAGTGATCTACACCGATTTTAGAAGGTTACCTCCTTGAATCTTATTCTACTAGGATTAAACTTTCATAATCAACTAGGAAACCTTTTACAGCGTAGCACTGTAATTTTACTATAACTCAGCTATGGTGCTCCCCGACTAAATTCATTTGCGTGAGTCAGCGGATAACTGAATGTTCTAAACCCCACAGGGCATTTGAATCGCGCCTGGGTTTCATTGTAACGGGGCTCTTGATTGGCAGTAGGTAAATGCTTTTTTATGTGTTTAAGGAACAAAGAGAAAAGGCGATTTTAGACAGATATGTTTGTTATTGATTATATATAATTTAAGGAATAAAGCAATGCAAAAAAGTTTTATGCAATTTTATTAAATATATATTTTGCAACTGCAGTGAGTATACTCCCCACTTTTTATCGGTAGACTGTGCGAGTTAATTTAGAAACATTTTTTTTTTTTTTTCAATTTTTAGACATGCAACTTTTTATGAGTATTTACAAAAAGCATGTATTATATTACTTCGCATCCTGTACTTTACTTGACGGTGTTGGCAGAGTAACTGGAATTACAGCAACACTTAGAAATATTTTCCTACGTCTCATTTGAAATCTTGTGCTATGCAAAGTTTGCGTGCTTCCTATGTAAGGTAAATGATCGACTGTCATTTAGTCTTCCCGGCAGCGTCGGGTTAGTCAGCTATTATATATATATGTAGAGGCAATACACGGTGAATTTACACTAAGTACACAGCGCGTTTCATACGTCACCTCTGCCAGCATACTCGTATGCCTGCCCACCTGAGTGACGTAACTTGCTGCACGGCGCGTATTGCCTCTACAATCTTCGAGTGCTGTGACCTGTAGCATTATTTTCCTGACAGCCAAAATGAGCAGTGACGAGGAAGAATTTGCCTGTGCTGCCGTTGTTGTAGCACAAATGTATGATCAAATGCACAGTTTTGATAAGAAAAGGAGGAAATTGACAAATGATTGGCTTCTATAGCGAAGGAACAAAGGAAATACTGGAAGTATCCTCAAAGAGCTTTCTGGAGAACGCGCTATTTTCGAGGAATACGTCAATAATGAAAGTGAAATATCATAGCAACGACAAGTTGTATTACTTCGAAATTGTGATAACTTCTTTAAAAGCAAATAAAGACCATATAACAGAAAAGAAATTATTTATTTATAACATCAACATATTTCTTACAAAAGCAATTTTTATCTCAACATATTATAACCTCATTAAAATATTAGATAAATAATGAAAAAATACACAAATTCGTAATACTCCATATTTGGATTGATGAATCATTACACTAATGACAACTTCTAAAATATGTTTACCTTTATTATTTCCAATTATGAAGTTGACTCGAATATTGTCGTCTCACAAGATAGTATGTAGCAAGTCATAGCACCATAGCTTACGAACATATAAATCATCTGTTCCAGCTCCTGATTTTATATTACCTTTCTTTTTTCTGTTCTCGCTTGTACTGGCCATGTAGCATTAGCATGTGGATTTTCTTTTTTATCATCTGCAATTTTGTCGTTAATCAATACCATCTTTTCCCTTAGCTTCTTCTTTGCGGCGTCATGTTCACCTCAATTTTAATAGATTTTAATTTTACATTACGTAAACACGGATATTGCTGATAATACTCTATCAAAAAATGGATCTCTTCTTTCAATTCAATGGCGATACACTAAAATAGCGCACTGGATGGCAGAGTAGTCAGCTTCAGCCATCAAGCTTGCCTTGGTGAGTTGGTGGTACTATTCAGCATGTCGTGATGAGCATTCCAGTAGGCGGGCCTAATAAGACATTGGGAGGAGTTGGTGATGAGTCTACGCACGCAGCTGCGTGGTGAAGCGTAGTGTAATCTCACCTTAAGAAGGTTTAATCTTAACTATGATTTTAAGTTAATCAGTTTTGAGATCAGCTCATTGTACCAGTAGATGAACTACTTGAATTTATGAAAGAAGAAATGGAAAAATATACTTTCTCTTTGGACAGGCCTTCTGTGATTAATCTTATAGAATTGTGTGTTAAAGGTTGTATATTGGTGTTTGGAGAAAAGTATTATGAACAAAAATTTTGCATGGCAATAGGCAATCCGTTATCTTCTCTATTTAGTAACCTTTATATGGAGTTTTTCGAAAGGACACTACCTAAAGGTATTCTGTGGGTTAGGTACGTTGATGATATATTTTGTGCTTGGCCCTTTGACAAAAATGAAGTGATCTTCCTAACAGCATTAAAATGCCCTAGTACCTTCTATAAAATGCACTGAAATGGATAATAGGTTGGCGTCTTTAGATGTTTTAATTATGAAGAACGATAGAAATTTTAGATTCGCTGTGTACAGGAAGTCTAGAAATGTAGATTCCTACATAAATGTTTATTCTAACTACCATCCGAGAACGAAGATGATGTTATTTTAAGGGCGCTGCGGGTCAGTTGCCGTGACTTTCTCGAAGCTGAGCTTCCGAAGGTCAGAGACATTGCAACAAGTCTTCGGTACCCTTGTGATTTTATTGACTGGGCTCTCTGTAAAGCAAGAAAAACATTTTATGAAGTTGGTTGTAACAGTGAGTTTCATGTGAAAAACATTCTTGTTTTACCATAATGTAACTAGTTTATGGCCATCCTTGGGCTACTGAAATCATCTAATGATAATGTTTTTGAGACCTATGTACTTAAGAACATATTAATCAGGAATTCCCCTCAACAGAAGAGTAACTGCATATATGAGATCCCTTGCAATCAAGGTGAAAAAAATGTACGTGGGACAAAATAGCAAGGATCTCGAAACAAGATTAAAGCAACATAAATATAACGTCAGAACCAGGAATAATACAAGCAGTTTGTTTCAACATAAAAATGAGTACAACCACACCATGAATTGGAAAGAAGCGAAAGAGATCATATTCTGTAAAGACATCACAAACCGAAACATTGTTGAGTCATGAAAAATAAAGAAAAATCGTGTAGATTTGATCAACAGCAGCCCCGGGATGTACAAACTGGATGAAATACTTGTAACCAACATTTTTAGATAATTAGCTTTTAAATAGTAGTACAATAGTTTTTAATGTTTGTGTACTATTGACACAGAGGTGTCTTTGTAACAAATAATGATTTTTTTAAATCCCTTGACCCTGAGGAAGTGCGAAAAAAATACACGAAAGCGCTTGGTCGACTCCTTCCATTCCTTCCTCCAGCTCTACAACATAAAATATCGCATGTTTTAACGATATATTTATATATGTGTATGTGTGTGTAGTATATAGAT
>NC_061087.1:59553738-59578738 GCF_015104395.2 Macrobrachium nipponense | reverse complement strand
AATCAGAAGTAGACTTCAAGAACAAATTGAGGGCGAGAAATTGTCCCACTACCTGTTGTGAGTGAAATGACTACTGAAAATATAGGAAGTGGAAAGAGGGACAGATTATTTCAGGTACTGATTGTATAACTACTTACATTAGTGATTATTATGTGATTTTAATGTCCCACAGAGTCAGAGGTAAGTGCAAACTATGAATATGAATATATTTCTTTAATACCAAAAGTGTTATGAGATGATGAAAACAGGGAAATGTTAAAAAATTCGTCGCTCAAAGAAATTGAAAGTATTGTTAGTAGAATGAATAATAATAAATCGCCTGGAAATGATGGTATTCCAGTGGAGTTTCATAAGAAATTGTGGCATGTAATAGGAATGGGTTTTCTTGAAGTTGTTCACAACTATTTAGAAGTATTTTTTTAGCAGACTCAGAGACAGGGTGTATTCCAAAGACTGGAGATATAAAGCTACTCAAAAATTGGAGATCTATTTGCATGTTGAACGTTGACTACAAAATCCTGTCTAAATTTATATGCAGAAGATCAACAGCGTGCCTTGATAAGATGATTTCCTCTGAACAGTTCTGTATTCCAGGCAGAAGTGTCATAGAGTGTAACACTCTAATTATAGATGTATTATATTTTGCTAATGAGTGTTCTAATAAGTGTGCTATTATATCTTTAGACTGGTCTCGTGCTTTTGATAGAGTTAGTATAAAGTTTGTACTTAAAATATTGAAAGCTTTTGGTCTTGCAAAAAAAAAGCAATTTGTTGGGTAGGAGGCTTATATAATCAGATAACTAGTTCTGTGATGGTAAATGGTTTATTATCCAAACCATATGTTGTTGAGTAGTAAGTGAGACAGGGTTGCCCTCTTTCAATGGTTTCTCTTTGCTATGTACCTTGATCCATTTTACAGAATGTTAAAAACTAAGTTATCCCCTTTTTCTTTATCCATGCCAAATGCCAAAAAGTTGTCAATTGCTGGATATGCTGACGATTCACATATTTTCATTGAGGATGAAACTGGTTTAAATGTGCTGGAAAATGTGATTCATGATTTTGAAAAAGCGTCAGGTGCTAAGTTGAACAAAAGCAAGACCTCAATATTCGGAACTGGGAGACGGAGTAATAGAGAAGACTGGGCGCTCCATTGGTTAGACGTGAACCATGATAGGATAAAGATATTGGGTGTGTATTTCTCTAATAATTATCAAGAATGTCTGCATTTCAACTGGAATTATGTGAAGAAAAATTTGATAAACAAAATCAAAACCCTATATAGCAGGCGTTTAACAGTTGTGCAAAAAGCTATTATCATTAACTCGCTTATTAGCTCACATTTATCCGATGCCAAAAGATTTTTATGCCGAATGGAAAACAATAACTTTTCGTTATATGTGGAACAATGGTTATCAACCAATTAAACAAGAAACGTTATACTTGGCTAAAGATCAAGGAGGGATTGGTTTGATAAATGTATTCGATAAGTCTTAAGTAATACTAGTATCCAGCTTTTTAAAAGTATACCTGAATGAGTCATTTGTGTAAATAATATGATTAATAGACCAAGTTTAGGTATTCCTGTGTCGTTTATAGGGACACCATATTACAGAAATATTTAATGTTATTTAAGGATCTTGTTCCACAGTAAAACCTTCCCATATATGACAAATAAGGATATGTATAATGAGTTATTTAGTGTCAACGGTGTAGTAACAGTTCTTGAAAAATACCCTTGTTATGACTGGAATTCAATGTGGAATAACATTAATGTTAAATTTATAAACCCTTATGATAGAAATATAATATATAGGTGTGTACATGAGGCTTTGCCTTCTAAGAAAAAGTTTTGTCAGTTAGGTATAGTAAATAATAGCTTTTGTGAAGACTGTCAAGATGAAGAGAGAATTCTTCATGCTGTATACTTTTGTAAGAGAAGTAATGAAATTGTATTGTGGTTGAAGAATAACCTACGTAATTTACGTATGTTCTATTAGGTTTCCCTAGATGTTAAAGATATTGTATTTTGATCTTCCACATATTAAGAAGAAAGAAAGAAATGCTGCTATTTTGAGCATTACTGCCTACATCGTTGAATTGTGGGTGAACAGATGTGTGAGGTTATATTACTATAAATTGAAGGAAAAATTAAATGGTAAAATACTGGCACAAAGATACTTAATTACTGAAACATGGAAGAAAAAGTGTACAGGTTTATTTTGTAAACATTTCTTGAATATGAATATGAATGATTTACTGTAATGTATATATTTGTAGTGTATATTTGGTGGTTCAGTAACTTTTGTTAGTTTTAAGCTATATTTTATAAATATAAATACACGTACATTCATTAACTATATAAGGATTTTTTTAATAAAATTAAAAAAAAAATCCTCGCCATTACATACTTCAAATAGAAGCTATCTTACGTTTAAGTGAAATGCGAATAATTGCCTTCCCGCAAAGAGTTAAAAAATTACGTTCCTAATTTAATAAGCCAAGTATTTTTATATGCCATGAAGTGTCCCAAATTGGCTTGGAATGTTAACACACACACACACACACATAAAGAAAAAAAAGTGGCACACACAGGTTTTTCGTCGTGTAAAGTAGCCGCAAGAAAGCATATGCGTATCACATTTTTTTTATATCAACAATGGTAGCCATGTTTATGCTAAAATACATGTATACCTTCCGAAGGAAGTACAGAGTAAACATGATATTTTGGCATTTTTATCAATGTAAAATCCTTTAGACATTAAATTATGCCATCCGCCAGCTGTATTATTCTTTGGTTTACAGTTATTTTTTTAATATAGTAATTGTTAGAAATTGGTTAGTTTCTATTCTGTTTTGCAGGAACATAATCGTTCAATGTATCTTTCTGTTATATATTCATGTGTTCCAGGTACTGAATAACTAACCCATTGTGCTCCTAAGATGTCATGGAGAAAAAGAAAATCAGCTCCTCCTCTGATTAAACAAAAACACTCAAAGCCGTGGGAAGACCCTCCTCGAGAGAAAGGGAGGCTCCAATCGTCAATAAGGGAATTATGGCACATCAGAACCGGCCGAACCGGGAAATAATTTGTTATCAAATAATTCCTTCACCAATGTGTTCTGATAGGTCCCAAGTATTCCCAAATACCTAGGTGCCAAGCGATTAATATCAAAACTTGAAATAATTTATTTGAATGACAAAATTCAGTTTAAGTGTAATCCTGCAAAGAGTCAACCATTTTTCTTACTAAAATATCAGTTGGAGATGTGGTATGTAAGGCATAGTCTTGCTACTACTGATTCTTTTAGAGAAGTTGCTTTGCTTTTGCGTGGAATAATCGTGAAATAATTTAGAGAATCAAATGAACTATCGTGGCCACCATCTGCCAATGATTTGGAGATCACATCAGCAGTGATACCTAATCAGCTAAGGACGTCTTGAGTATTGTAATGAACAAACAAATGATTAGCACGTCAGATCATGCAAATTGTCTTGTTCTGTTAATTGGGCAGGATATAATATATGCTGTGTTGTTACTGACGGAGAGAGGAAATCACCCAAACACATTTTGCTGTGTGTGACATTAAGACCTTTGTATCATTACAAACTACTTCTAACATTGTTAAACCGATTTGGTCACAGTGAAAGCAACTGCTTTGCAATGGAATTAGAATCTGCAGTAGACACAGTCTTGAAGCAAAAATCTACAGTATTGACTAATCAGATTGTTAAAACGCCATACAATGCTGCATTTCATTCCGAAAGGGACAACTTTAATCAACACTTACAGGAATTCATTGTGCTCCGTTCATCAACACTGCAGGAGGAATTATGCTGCAAGAGGTCCCAAGGGACTTACATTCCGTATCAATCAGCATCACTACCTACCGTTTCTAGGTCTTCTCTAGTAAGAAACAAGATCGATGTATCAAGAAGATGAGGACCAGTAATAACTTTGGATTCCATAGACGAGCCTACCAAAAATAAAGTTGCTTTTCCTAAAGAACAGATGTTCTATTTTGATCTGGATATTATGTCGAAAAGCTTGTGCGACAAGGAAACAAACTGTGCCATCCTTTGGTGGCTTCATTTCAGCAACAGGGATTGTACCACTCCGACAGACTACTATAGATAATTATCCCTGGATCCCAGAACCTATCACACAATATAATGTCAAAGAATTACTTAAAAGGCGTGAACAATCTACAAAAGAGATTGGCCAATTATATACTACTAGCAATTTACCAATCCTTACTAAAAACATATTCATCTGTCGCTTCATATAAGTGACTTCGTAGTGTTTTTTAACTATTATGTCATTGATGTTTACCCTATGGTATTCTTTTCCAAATGATAAGTCATATGTATATAGAAATTATAAATGATAAATTCGTAAAGTAACAATTTTAACACGCCAAACCTGTTGAAGACACTATAAAACATTTAAAAATTTTAGTCTTATTAAATCCTGGGGGTCCATACACATTCTACGGGAAAAAAAGATAAACCAGAGATAATTCAAAGAAAATAGAAAACACCACAAGTACAGAAGACTAAAACAAGCAAGAAAACAGCAGCATGCCTCTGCCACCAACAGATGATGTCTTCCCACAATGATACAACAAACGATGAAGAGGTCTGTAGTAGAGTAGAATAAGAGCTACTGAAAATTTTTATAAGGTAGAATTCAATCCAATGCTGAAATATGCGCGATGTAGGTAGTTTGATAACCATTGAATAGGCATGCTATATGCAAATCATTTACTTTGATAGATTTAATGTAATCTTTAAATAGGAAATAAAAAACATGAAAAAACATGTATCCTAGTTTTTGTCTATTCATTTCTGAACTCGATATTATTTATAACAAGATTAGGGAATTTACGTAACGGATGCTTGTTATTAGAAATAATTATCAATATTCTGTCGTGCACATATTGGTGTGATTGTTCGTGTTTGACCCAGATATTTTATTTGCCCTTGAAATATACTCTAACCTTTGACCTACGTATGAATATGGTGAAGATATACTCATCCACCGGTCCTTCGACCGCAAAAATGTTTACTTTAAATATTCAAAATTGTACTTATAAAACCTTCGATATGGAAATGGTGAAAGATGGAAGAGGGCCATTACAAAGACACAATGAGCATAATAACTATTTTTTATGAAAACGCTGAGACAAAAGAGAAACAAAATCCATACGAATTTTACTATAATTCAATTAAAAATATACTTCTGTCATTCATTTCCTTTTTTCACGTTGGGAACTTCGCCCTCAATCCCTATAATGAGTTGACAAGGATAACGTTGGACCTCAGTCAAGGTTTGCCTGTACAAATTATGATTGAGAATTTCCTAAAAACTCAAATACTAGTAAACTTTTCATTTTAGTAATTGTCGGAATTTCATTTCGTTTAACACGTGAAAGTTTATTTACTGATAGAAAATAAAGTCCACAAGTATCTCTTGCCAGTGTTGACTATATCATGCTAAGTATAAATAATATAAGACAACTTAAATGCTTGGTAATTAAAGACTTCAAATATTTTAGGCTATATTTAGTCTTCCTCAGTCCACTTTATAGGAGCTAGAAAAGGCTTTAATAAAACCTCTTCAGAATCTACTTGCATTCTGGGGGTGGCACTCCTGCGTAAGCCTTGCAGACCTCCGCTTTCAGGTTGCTCTGAGCATCTTCATTTGGACCCACCTATTAAAAGAGGAAAAAGATAATGAAATCTTGCTATATAACAGAACCTTATCTTAACGGATAAGAACAAAAGAAAACAAGGTCTGAAATTGAGGTTTCCTTTAGGAATTCGAGGACAGTAGGGAACATTCATCTAAACCGATAAATTTTGCAGATTATATTAGTGGTCAGTAAGGAAACTGTAACGTAAGAATGATAAGGTAGAATATATAATGAAAGTTTAAAGAAAAAAAAAAGTTCATTACAGAACGTGTGCACACACCCCATTGATAGCAATCCAGGGATAGAACCGAACTGAAGGCTGCTGGGCGTCCTCCCGAGCTCCTGCATCGTGCAGAAGGTTCTTTCCTTCCTCTCCCTCGGCGCAAGTCCTGATGGGATCCCACTCAACACCAGCTTTGGTTGCACACTTGTTAAAAGTAGAATAATACAGTTGTCACTTCAAGATGAATTTCATAGCCTGAAACAGACTTCGAAGTAAGTCTCAAGAAATATATCAAGTGCCTTTTGTTTTCATGAAAGGATAAGTAACAAATCAGAACCGTAGGGTTACTTACTCCTGCTCCATCATGAGACCCGGGCAGAAAACAGGCAGCGAAATCTAAGAATACTCCCGTTTCAGGAATATAGACTTGAGCGCACTCCACAATTCGGTTGTTGATGAATTCTCTAGCTTGAAAAGGCTCCTATATAAGGAATATAATTAGTGATTATTTTTTGAACTAGTAGTATTTCCTGTTACACCCTTTCTCTCTCTTTCATATATACACATATATATGTGTGTGTATATTATAAATATATTATATTATATATATAATAATTAGCATTATATGCTATATATTATATATTCGAAGATATTAATATATATATATTATAATAATATAGATTATATATTAATCTATTAATAATAATATAGATGTATCTATATAAGATTATAATCTATCTATATATAGTATATATAGATATATCTATATAGTCATATTAGATATATCATAATATATCTTTCTATATATAACATATATAGATATATCTTATATATAATTAGATATATATTATCTAGATATATATCTATATATTATAGTATTATCTATATGTATATATATATATATATCTATATAGTATATATATATTATATATATATGTATAATATATATACCTATATATATATATATATATAGAGATATATATATAGATATATATATATATATATATATATATATATAGATATATATATATACCCTATATATATATATATATATAATATAGATATATATATATATATATATATATGTATATATATATTAAGCCACAAAACTGGCAAAATTCATTATACCTTGGGAAAGTTTAGGCCCAAGGGAAATTATGATGAATAACCGCATTTGCCTTGGCCCGAGGTCAACTTAGACCATTCGCTCACTTGTCAATTATAATTTTCTGGGCATAAGTCTTTCCGTGGCATAAAGAACTCGATTTTAATTATATTTCCCTCTCAATACATACATATTTAAAATTTTACATAATAAATAATATACTATATATATATAATATATATATAGATAATATATAATATGATATATATATATATATATAATATTATAATATATATAATATTTATATATATCTGTGTGTGTGTGTGTGTTACAGGGAATATGTGAAATTCAGGGATTTCTCAAAATCCCTAGGGCATTGTGAAATAACAAATTCTCTTAGAAACTTTTGATCTATATACAACGAAATAGCTATTCATCTACACTGTTTAGCAGTTTTTGGTACTAGTCCATTTGGGGTCAAATGTGTTTCGCCGTGTTTAGTACTAGCTCCTGGGGATCAAATGCACTTATGGACATTTGATCCCCCACGGGTTAGTACTCAACACGGCGAAATACACTGGAGTTCCCAGGGGCTAGTACTAAACACGGCGAAATAGTGTAGATGAATCACTGTTTCACCGTGTTTAGTACTAGCCCTCGGGCTTCAAATGTTCCTAAGCGAATTGGTCATTTTACATATTTGTTAGAGATTTCGTGAAATACTTGATTTCACATGTTCCATGTAACGTGCATATTAAAGCAGTTATTTTAGAAAATGGTTCATAAGTGTGAAATCTGATAGCAAACAGCAGCATTAGTATGGGCTGTGGTGGACTGATGTGTAGCTTCATGCAGGTATTTAGAAGGAAACGTTATATAAAATCATAAAAGGATAAAGATATTATACAAGAGAAGTACAATATACATGAAACCAAAGCATGAACGTAAGAGGGGTTTGTTGAGTTAGGTTTTCTTTAATGAAGCGAATACAAAATGTGCATGCGTGAAAAAAAGTGGAAACGTCCTGCCTGAGGTGTCTGACAAACATCTGTAAAGAAAGAAAGAAGAGCTAATTGTGATGACCGTCTAGACACAAAAATGTGGTTAGAGTAGGAAAACTGGCCAGTGGTCATCAAGGTGGGGTGACTATAAAAAGAAAATGGGAAGAGAAAAAATGAAAGATAAGGAGCACATTTGAGTATTCTGGACGAAGACGAAACCTAACCTAATTGTAGGGATGCAGACCGAATGATATGTAAAGATGATGGAATTTCCTTCGCACGTTGTCCTCGTTGATTGAGTAAGGACAATAATATTATGGTTGTGACATCCCCACAACCCCACAACCTCTCTCTCTCTCTCTCTCTCTCTCTCTCTCTCTCTCTCTCTCTCTCTCTCTCTCTCTCTCTCTCTCTCTCTCTTTCTCTCTGAAATCACTTCCATTTAATAGAAAGTGTGCCGTGTAAGAAATGAAATTAATAGATATATGCGTCTGATATACATGGAACAAAATAAGAAACAACACAAAATGCAGTTTCGGAAGAAATATCGTACCTGGGTGAAGCCATATGTATTCAGTTCGACTTCCATGATATCTCCAATTTCCTTATATGTAGGATAAAGCTGTTCAGTCACAAACAACTGGCACCAGTAGCAGTCGGGATCATCATACACCAGTACTTTCACTGGCTCTGCTTCTAACTGGATAAATAGTGAGACAGGATTACACAAACAGTAAAAAGCATTGATCTGTTCATGTGTACACCACTCAGTGAGTGTGTGCTTTACCTTGCCTTGTAACTGACCACTGTCTAAAACTTATGCAGTCAACAGAACTTTGCTAGGTCATCCAAAATTCTGAAGAACTACTTGTTTTTTTATGGTATCTCTTTCTCACTGACTAAATATTACAGGCATAACCCCCTAAGCGTGTAGTCTAGTAATAAAACTCAGTGTTTTCAAAATGGTGAGAAATAAAAGTCGCTAGGACAGATAGTATATTAGTTGTTCAAAATGACAAGGTAAAATATTCTTCATCCAAGCTGGTATGCACCACTTAGGGCCGTTGACGAATTTTGATAGCTACGGCATCTACCTAACAGAGTGGGTTCCTAACATATTTTTTTCAGTATATGTGAACAGATATCACATGGAATAACGACAAAGCGAAGATTAACATCATACGGTCCTACAAGCAGTAAATATCTGAAAATGTTCAGGTTGAATGTGCGGTTTATGATGAAACTTTCAAAAATCATTGTATTTTTTCGTGATATATCGCTGGCAAAAAAAAACAATTTTTTTGTTTTTAACTGAAGTTACCTTGAAGGCCTGTACAGACGAAGCCGCAGCTAACACCAAAAGGCAGAAATTCATCGTTGCTCTGGTAATCTTCGACGAGAACTTGATTGATGGTGATGTGATGTCCTGCAAATTAAATTTTTGCTGATTTATATAAGTTATGCTCAAGAAAACCTTGGCAACTGATACGAATGATTTTTAATCTTCTTCGGCATTTATGAATAGACTCCACTACTCTGGTGGTGATAAACTTAAACTACTCCACAGGTGGTTTTTAAGTGACTACGTAGGCTACACACGGTTGTTGTTGGTGAAGGTTTAGTGGGCATACCCTTGTAACGTTTTGTGCTCTACAGCTGGTCCGCTGGTATCGTGGGTAGAGTCGTGGCGATGAAAAATCACTTACTCTGTAACATGATCAGTTACTGCTGCAGTGTGGGGTCTGCAGTGAGAGATTGAAGCCAACATTCTTTGGATGCTTGAATTTCAAGTCAATGGTTCCAGTGTGCTTGTTCTATATGAAAAGGTTTCATTTAATGAAATAATAATAATACTAATAGCCCTCACAATTTGATATTACAATATGAAGATGTGTATCTTTTGGAAAAGTTTTTTGTCCTTCTGTGTGTGTGTGTGTGTGTGTGTGTGTGTGTGTATGTAACTAGCATAAAGAAAAGTGTTTCATGGTTTTGATACAGTTCTTGATTGGATCAGTCGTTGATAATCCAGTGAAAAGTAATTAACTACTATGTCCAAATCAACTCTCTTTTTAGCTTTCCATTTGTCGTGTTCATATTTTCCTTGCGCAAAACGTTTTACAGACCACTTCAAAACCATATCATCTACGATATCCAAGTAGATATTCTACAAAATTTTTCCTATAAATACAATGCAAAGAGCTTAATCTACAGGTGGTATTCCTTGAGGTCACGCGTTTCTTCCATAGCAATGGAATTGACAATGCTCCATTAACGCAGGCCATCCCAGTAGGACATTTTCAGTCAACACCTCTAGGGGTTGTGTCTGTGAAATTAGTGCCTGTTACTAAGTTTGCAGAGTATCAGCATCCATAATCTTGAGAGGTAACACGGAGTCATCCTCACAGTATGAAAGATCTTTGATCACTTTTTCGTAAAACTCCAAGTCTTCTCGGCAGTCTTAAGAATCGCGATTCTCGTTAGTTTAAGAGAGGACGCAATGTTCTTTCATAATTAGCACTTTTATTTGGGAACACTTTATCAAAAACTTAATATATTTATAGGCTGTTCTAAGGAATATGCACACGTCATACGTAATAATAATAATAAACAACGCTTTACAAATAACAATTACGTTTTGGCAAATTTAGGAGACAAGTAATACCCTTCTTATATAGCTTTTCTGATAGAAGAGCAGAAACATCTGTAAGCCAAACTCTGTTTTAATAGAAATATACTTCAAAAAATTACAAAGGGCCCTGCCACTTTTTGTTTCTTACATAAAATAATAATAATAATAATAATAATAATAATAATAATAATAATAATAATAATAATAATAATAATAATAATAATAATAACAGCGGCACAAGATCAGGCCCTAAGAACAAGATATGTTCAAAGAACGATAGACGGAAATAACATCTCTCCCATATGTAGGAAGTGCAATACGAAAAATGAAACCATAAACCACATAGCAAGCGAATGCCCGGCACTTGCACAGAACCAGTACAAAAAGAGGCATGATTCAGTGGCAAAAGCCCTCCACTGGAGCCTGTGCAAGAAACATCAGCTACCTTGCAGTAATAAGTGGTACGAGCACCAACCTGAGGGAGTGATAGAAAACGATCACGCAAAGATCCTCTGGGACTATGGTATCAGAACGGATATATATATATATATATATATATATATATATATATATATATAATATATATATATATAGTATACGTGCAAACAGACCAGACGTGACGTTGATTGACAAAGTCAAGAAGAAAGTATCACTCATTGATGTCGCAATACCTTGGGACACCAGAGTTGAAGAGAAAGAGAGGGAAAAAATGGATAAGTATCAAGATCTGAAAATAGAAATAAGAAGGATATGGGATATGCCAGTGGAAATCGTACCCATAATCATAGGAACACTAGGCACGATCCCAAGATCCCTGAAAAGGAATCTAGAAAAACTAGAGGCTGAAGTAGCTCCAGGACTCATGCAGAAGAGAGTGATCTTATAAACGGCACACATAGTAAGAAAAGTGATGGACTCCTAAGGAGGCAGGATGCAACCCGGAACCCCACACTATAAATACCACCCAGTCGAATTGGAGGACTGTGATAGAGCAAAAAAAAAAAAAAAAAAAAAAAAAAAAAAAAAAAACAATAATAATAATAATAATAATAATAACAATGGACTAACACCATTCAAGCAATTCACCCAAGTTTTTGCAAGTTTAAATGTTCAAAAGAGCAGTAAAATCGGACAAAGGCCACTTCCCTGACTTCCGCTAACTACACCTATACTCAAGGTATATTGCCAACATAAGCCATGCCTTCGGTGGGTTTTATTGCGTCGAGGAGAAAAAAATTCACAGTTTTTTCTCACAGAAAGTGCCACTGTCATTGCAGGTGATACACTGGAATTCTTGTTTTCCCTTCATAGTCGTCCTAGGGCTTTGCCAGTTTCAAATTCCCATTTCCAAAATTGCCCGAGCAATTCAATGTTAACGTATGGAGGAACTGAATAAGAATAATATTCAAACAAGCGATATCAGTACAACTTTACAATGAGCTCGGCGCTCTAATGAAAATGGAAAAAGTAAGAAAACTACAGAACATTTTTCAATTTCCGCATCGTTCTGAAAGTCCATATTCATATATTCTTCCTGACATGTCCTATAAGAAAAGAAGAGAATTGTGACAGTTTGTAGCTTCATTGTTACTACTATTGAACAGTTTTTGCTGAACTTGAGGGCAATCTTTCTCCCTCTTTGAGGAAATGGCTGACAGTGCTATGGGTGACACTTAGCTACTTAGTTTTCGTTATCATGTTCATGGTGCCTTATCTCTTTAAAAAAAATCTGAATTATTCAAAGTTCAATTTGGGAAAGGATGAGAAGAACAATGTGACAAATAGCAATAAAAGAGATGGTACTAGTAACTAAAAACGTTTTGGAAATATTGAAATAAGTCCAATAACCGCACAATATTGGAAATATTATTGCCTGAAAAGCATCACACTAACCACCAAGGTCTTGTCATAATACAATTTTTTATTGTTTTTGTGTGTGCGTATCTGTTGTCAGGTATGTTATATTTAGAAAGTCCTTTTCAAATTGTATATGACTCAGATTATTAAACTCAAATTATCTTAGCTAAATCTTTAGTTCTGTTGTCATTTTCCGTATCAAACATAACTTTTCTGAGATAATGAATGAAGCGCAGCGAACCAAACGATTTCTAGAGTAACTAGAATATCAATGAACCAATAAAGAAAGAAAGAAAGAAAGAAAGAGACCTCCTTTACCTTGTGCTGAAGGCTGGGAAGTAAGGCTTCGCATAACGTCCCGTCTTTTATAGTACATATTCCATTCAATCAACCAGAGACGTGATTGGCTAATACTAGATAGTCACCTGCTTATCTACTCTTTTCTTTTCCCTCAGTAGGATGTTTACTTATTTCATGTGAGTTTTAGACTTCAAAATTCATTTCTGTAATCCTGTTGGTATTGACCATTGCAACATTCTGATATTAGTGTCAAGTTTAGCTGTAACTAACTAGCCATTGTGTAATCCATTTCATGTCATGAAAACTTCAAAACTAAGTGTTTTAGGCTTCCAAAGGGAGTACTACTGGTAAATTGTATAAAATAACAAATGACTTGTTACCGGAGTAAAATGAGCATTGAAAACAAAAGAGACATATATTGCCGAGAAAATCACTCGCTCTGTTCTTCACGCTGAGTTTTAAATTGTTTATACGTAGATATATATATATATATAGATATATATATATATATATATATATATATATATATATATATATATATATATATATATATATATATATATATATATATATCTATATCTATATATATATATCTATATCTATATATATATATATATATATATATATATATATATATATATATATATATATATATATACACGTGTATATATATATATATATATATATATATATTTTATGTGTGTATGTATATATATGCATATATATATATACATATATATATATTATATGTGTATATATATATAATATATATATATATATATATATATATATATATATATACTTATATACATACGAACGCACCCGTACATTAAATGTCCCTTTCGGTGATATTCCCGAGGTAGAGCAAATTGGATATTAAAAGATATTTATAACTTAATGTCTGTAGATATATATATATATATATATATATATATATATATATACACATAAATATATAATATATATATACACGTATATATATATATATATATATATATATATATACATATATATATATATGTGTGTGTGTAAATGCGTGCGTTGCTTATTAGGTTATTGGTATCCTACTTGGGAACTTGTTACCTTGGTTAAAAAAGTGCGCAATTTGCTTTATAAAAGATAAAGATGGGAACATTCCCACGTATTATCGTTGTTGGTATTGTGGACGTATACTGTAAGATAATAAGAGAAAATCGTGATGTCGCATAGGCTCTGTGGGAAAGTTTCATGTTCCCCAAAGATTTAGAAGCTTAGACACATATGGATAAGTATGGGTTTAGCAGAGTCTCACTGTTGTCGGCTCTAAGGACTTCGACCCGGCATCATATCTTGTTGTTTATCAAGAAAAAGTAGACTGATAAATGACCTAGTGATTGTAACTTTCCAGATATATTCTGGTAGTTTCAGTTATAAGTTAAGCCTCATCATCTGGGCTTTTAAAACTACGTAGCTGTACAAAACACTGACTGGAATATGTTCAGATATCAGATACTATTTCCACAAGGGTTATTGTTTTATGACCAAACATTTTTTTTTTTATAGATATGAGATGCTGTACATTTGTACTATTATTGCCTTGCTTCTTGACCATTGTCTGGTTTATTTCAAGTCAGTCTATGGTATCGTGAGGTTTATTCTAGAAGGAACCTACTGCAGCTGGTAGAAAATTCTATATTTCAATATGTTTTGTGTATTCAGAGGTTATTGTTAACTAAGTAGAGTTGATTCTATATAATCGTGGTTGCCTCATGAAACAAAATATTGCTTAAACATAACTGAAAGTAACTAGGACGCAAGCGGAGCTTAGTTTTGCCTAAAAAACCTGTGGTGACACTAAATTATACTTTCGTGGACCAAGATTAATCCTATGATTAGGTATTTTCTATGATTGGACCTAGTGCCTCCAATATTCTTCCTGAAAAGATAACGGTGGGAAACTGTTAACCAGCCCCAAGGCCCAATTCACCGGTCTTCTAGAGTTAAATAGTCTTCTTTTATATTCTTTTTCCTGACAGCTATCATCCTGAGACACTCCTCAGACTTCCCTCTCGTTCAAGGGATAATAAAATAAACAAATACGCTGTAAAGTTGAAAAGTATTCCAATCATTTTTGCATCCGTTGTTTCAAAAACATATCTAGTGTCCTACCTTACAAGTTCTGGGCATTTTTGCCTTGTTTTTCGAAAAATTATTTTTCCAGAGAAGCGTAGATTAAAGAAAAAATAAATGATGTTTGTTCCAAAGGATTCCATAAATGATAACAGCGACCAAGTGACAATCAGCCTCCATCCTTATATTGCTCTAAAACATTGCCGAAAAGTTAACCGTCAATCACAGTATGAATACCCAAAAATCAGGATCGGGCTTACTTCCAGGAAAAATCCACACAGAAAGCAATTAGGTAGTCATTGTGATCTTTTGAACCAAACTATTTACACCCGATAAACATTGAATTTGGAACTATGGATATAAATACAGACTTGTTCATATTGTTTTTATTAGAGTTGCCTACAGTTTGGTTAACCATAAGTCTCTCATATAGAAATGACATAACCTTCATAATAAATTATTTCCCTTATGTTATTTATGGCGTATTTAGTGAGCCTGGACTACCTTATAGAGTGTCTCTGAATATGATTTAGGAACATCAGTGTTTTCAGTTTTCCAGAATACATGATCACCTAAAATAAAAAAACTAGTACAGTGGGCAGACGATGCAACTCTTTTTGCTACTTTGCTCCTCCAAATACGATATGAAGTTACGGCTAACGCTAACTTGAATCGAGATATGGAATGGATTTGCAATTGGAGAAGTCCAGCAAAACAAAGCTTATTTTGATTAGCCATATGCTGGTTTGCATACGTAACAATGACAAGTAAACTTAAATCTTAAAGTAAAACATCTAGTACATTGCAAAAAAATAGTATTTTGAGCTTAAAAAGTAGATCGTCAGTTTTTTTTTTCTTTTTTTCTTTTTAGATAAGCAGTTAAGTCTGCATTTCTTAGGCCGGTGAGATGAAAGTCATTTATTACTGTCCTACAGTTTCCACTTTGATCATAAGAACGACATATTTGCATAGGCCTTATATCAAATCTATGAAAATTAATGATGCCAAAATTAACAAATTGCCACCCTACGCCATTTACAACATTCTTGTACAGTACAGTCAAGCACAAAAGTAAGTTTGCCCAACCAGCCACAGAGTGAATAATAATTACCTGACTCTGAATCACCAAAGCAGGGGAGTGAATGGGAAAACCTGTGAGTTGATTTACTTTTGCGCGGTCTGACCAGAAGTCATCAACCTTTCAAAATGTAAATAAAAACATAGTGCTGGAAACAATCTTCAAATATTGTTTTACACAATGTTTTAAAGCTAACCAGTGATTTAACCCCGCTAAAGGCATGCAATATTACATGACATATACACCAGCATTTGTAATAATACACAGACACACATGTATGTGTGTGTGTTTGTGTATTATTACAAAATATTAACAGTTTCCTTGTTCACAACGTTGGTGTATAAGTAATAAAATATTGCATGTCTTTAGCAGGCATAATTTGTTGTTAGTTTTGTAACCATTGGATAAAACAGTATTCGAAAATTGAAGGGGTAATATTTTTTCTTTCTTTTTTCTTTTAAGTAAATGACTTCTGGACAGACTGTGCAAAAGCAAATTATTTCTCAGGTTTTCCCATTTACTCCCCTGCTAGTGCAGCAGACAAATAGAAAAATACTACAGTTTGTGATAAGCATGAAATTCTGCACAAGCACTCATTTTAACAGCCTTGTTTGAAAAGTTGTTTCGATTTCTGACACTTTCAGTCAATCATTCTTGAAATGATTGACTGAAAGACATTATTCAGATAATGTCTTCCTGAGTAGAAGAGTTAATAGAAGTATCACCAGAGCTCCTACTATTATATTTACCACTGCAATAAAGACGGTGTACAAATTGGAAGACATGAAATATGTTGCTTGATAACTCTGCAACTAGAAAAGATTTTGACATGAAATTTTTATCTATGCCTACATTTACAAGGCCAGAGAATCTGTTTCTAGCATTTCTATTGGGCTATTATCAATATTGCATCTTGGACAGAGATCCCATAATGCTACTGAAAAGTATGCATGCGCAAAACTATAATTGAGTATGATAACAAAATATCTTATCTATCTTCGAGCACTGTCTCAATGTCTTTTTTTTAACCTGAAATGAATGCAAGATTTTAAAGATGCACTGTGTCACTCTTTCAGATGTATCTGAAGCATCATATGCAACATTATAGGTACACTTCACATTATGATTGCACCTCACATTTGCAACTACACAAAGCTGTGCATGTAAGCCAAAGCCTGCAGCATTTGCACTTACCAGGGCAACCAGAGTAGCGATGTACACTATCTCCTTCCTTAGGTTTTGAGAAGCAGTTGTACTGCAGGAGGTGAGCAATAGCCAGGTCTGACTTGGATGAGCCAAATCTTTGCTGTTACTTTATGTCAGCTCCATGCTTAACAATACTAGTGAACTGGAGCCGACTTTGAGGTATGGCATCATTGATTCATCCTTCACCAAAGGTGCCATCAAACCTGGACTGATGATCCAGAATATGCTTCTTCAGTATCTTCGCTGCTTTAGCAATCACAAGTGTATGTAGAGCAGTTAGATACCTGAGATAGGGCTAAAGTTACATCGTTTAGCAAGGCAAGTAGCACACTTCTATCACTCTTGTATGTTTCTAATTCAAGGATTTCTGCTAACAATTTGTCCTATAATCTTGTATTTACAGTGGGTGAGGCAATGTCCAATTGTTCCACTACCTTCAACTGTAGATCTTTGCTTTCTTGCACGATTAAGTTTTGCATTATTGAACATGACCCTACAGCTCTTGTAGCATTTTGCCATGTTTTGTTGCAGTGTTGCCTCTAAGCCACAGTCTTCATCCAGACTTGCTGGATCAAAGTTAAGTAGCATTTCACCAATCTCCTGGCACATGGTACATTGGTTATGTACAGACGCCAAGGGTGAATTTAGACCTTCAATTTTCTTGTCTTCCTGGCAAAGACAACATTTTTTCCAGTCGGTTTTCCTTTTGCCTGTGATTGAATTTACACTTACCATTATGAGCTCTTGACTATGGCCGAGGGGCTATCCTTTTGTCAAGATTTTTAGTCTTATGAGATCTTAATGAGTTTCCCTTGGCTCTCGATGGGCCATTTGCATAGGTTCAATCGGATGTCAATCAGAATGCAAAATATATTTAACAATTATATTTCAACAAATATTCTCTTATATCAATATATATATATATATATATATATATATATATATATATATATATATATGAGATTATGTCATACAAAATAAATATTAACGAAACAAGGATCACAGCATTATAAGAAATAGATGATTAGCGACACGCTGCATTAGAGCTGACATCAAGCAAGGCAATGCAAGTCAGGTGTAGGGAACCATTATCCTTACAGTAATTAGGCAAGAGAGATGGATTCTGTAAATACATTAACTGTAAATACATTAACATTCAAGCATATAGATCTATATAAATATATAAAAATAGATTAAATATAATAAAAAAATTTAATCATAACAAAACACAATAGAATCTTACAAGCCGGGCAGTGGAGGGCTGCTTTGGTAGTTATCTGTCAAGATTTCACAGCTTCACCCTATGCCTGGATGCTATAGAACACCAACTACCCAAGGATACAAAACTGGAAGTTAAACTGATGCCTTTCAACAACTCCATCTATTGACAAGTTGGTTCAAGGCTTTTTAAAGGCTTCGACACCTTTTACCACCCTAATCTGATATGTACATTGATGTATGGGACACAACTAAGTTCGGTCACCAAACACCTAGCACGATCATTCATCCAGTTCCAAGTTCCATTCAAGTCCCATGTGATCTGTACACCATCCGGGTAAGTATATGAACAAGCCATGTAGAGCCTAACTTACCCTTGGCTCAGCCTCCCTCACTGGCACCTCCTGTCAAAGATCTACAATTGTAGGAAGTGAACAACAGGAAAAGCATGCTAAACAGCATAGAATGAGTCATGACAATGAAGCATGCATTTTTGTGAAAGTATGTCACCTGTATCAGATTGCCGATAAGTAATGACCATGAAATTCAACAGGAGACTACATGAGTGCACTCACATACTGAATGATGGTAAATTACTAGCAAAACTAGGTGCAGGTGATGCAATTGCACAGGAGGTGATATACCATCTTGTATGTCTCACTGGCCTTTACAATAGGGAAAGGTCCCATCTTAGAAATTTTGAGAAAGAACAATGTCACAGTGAAGAACTAGATGTATATCCACTGGTTCTATCAGAGCTGGTTAATTATATAATTGAAACTAGCCTGAGCTCAGATGGTCCTAGCATATTTTCTCTTACAGACATATCCCAATTATACCAGCAGCACCTGGAACAACTGAGCATTGCCTCACCCGCTGTAAATACAACAAGATTAAAGGACAAATTGTTAGCAGAAATCATTGATTTAGAAGCAAGAAAAAAGCAAGAAGTGTTGTACTTGCCTTGCAGAAAGATGTAGCTTTAGCCCTATCTCAGACATCTAACTACTCAGATACACTTGTGACTGCTAAAGCAGCAAAGATACTGAAGAAGCTTATTCTAGATCATCATTCCAGGTCTGATTGCACCTTTGGTGAAGGATGAATCAATAATGCCATACCTCAAAGACTGCTTCACTTCACTAGTATGGTCGAACATGGAGCAGACATAAAGTCACAGCTAAGGTTTGGCTTATCAAAGTTAGACCTGGCTATTGCTCACCTCCTGCATTACAATTGCTTCTCAAAACAGAAGGACGGAGCAAACGTACAGCGACACTCAAAGATAGGGAAACTCCTTTTCCAGCGTTCATGCCAAAACCAAGAAAAATGCTTCATGATCATGACATGAGCATTTAATATAACAAGGTGCTGGAGATATCAGCGAGACTGATTACAACCCTTCAGCAACTACGGCTACTATGTCTTTTCATAGGACCAGCATTTTGGTATTCCAGCACCTTGCCAAAGACAATCAGGGGTAAGAGCGTCAGCCAGTACAGTTTGGGCCAGGGATTGTAAAATCTGTACCTGAGATACCAGACTCCTTCACAAATATCCACCCCTGCTTCCTTCATGTCAAAAAATGTAGCAAATGGTGCTTCAGATACACCTGAATGGGAATTTCACTGCACTAATAGGTGATACCATGCATCTTTAAAATCTTACGTTCATTTCAGGCTTAAAAAAAGACATTGAGATAGTGTTCAAACACAGATAAGATACTTTTTTATCATACTCCATTATAGTCTTGAGCTTGTATACTTTTCAGTAGCATTATGGGTCCCTTTCCAAGATGAAATATTGATAATAGCCCAATAGAAATGCTAGGAACAGATTCTCTGGTCTCATAAATGTTGGCATAGATAAAAATCTTTAGTCTTTATCTTTCTTAATTGCAGTTATCAAGCAAAATGTTTTACGGCAGCCATTTTGTACACCATCTTTATCACAATGGTAAATATTGCAGTAGGAGCTCTAGTAATATCTTCAGTCAACTCTTCTTCCCAGAAAGACATTATCTGAATAATGACTAATGTATTTATTTCAACAATAAATTACTTGAAGTGTCAGAAATTGGACCAAACTAGCGGTCATTTTGAAAAGTGGCGGCCATATTGAAATTTTGCGTGGACACCTAGATCTTTCAATAAGCGGTTAAAATGAGCACTTGTGCCAAATTCTATGCTTCTATCATAAACTGAAGTATGTTTCTACTTATCTCATGCACTATAACCTCTAACAACTACACCATCAGAGGGAACGAAGAGGACATCGTTGCTTTCTTTAACGAGGCCCTGCAAATCGTCAAGACAAAAGGACAGAAGAGGGAACACGAGAGACGCCACAGGCGTGGGGCGCCTGGCAGGACTCACCGAGGAACCAACTTTAGGCAATTTCTTTTGAAGTCGGAAAAGAAAGAACTCTGTAATAGAAATCCAGGATTTGATGAAGAGCGTTGTTCGGGACACTGGTGTAAGGAACAAGAATTAGAGTTAAGTTTTGTGTGGAAATTTACGATGTGTTTAGTTTTGTGATTATGGAAAAATAGTAAAGTTGGTTATTCATATCCCCCCCAAAAATATAAGACAAAAATCCCCAAAACATTAAACAAAATTGAACATTTTTATTGTGTAGATATAGGTAATTTAATTAGATTTCTGTGTGAAAGGGTTTTTGTGTTTGATTTTACATGTGTGAGCGACTTTGTCTCCAGACGAAGAGCCCGAGAACAGGATCTGACACCTATTAAGCTACATATACCGTTTAGTATCGAATTCTCTATACATCTGGTATAACTTCCACTCAAGAGGAATTATAATTGGTAAGTGATTTTCCCAAGGCACTTGATTATAATTCCCCTTGAATGTTCGTTCTTCGCAAAATATAAGGATTTCGTTGTTATAAGGTATTGATGGCTTTATATTTAATATAAGAATAAAAATTACAAACATACAAATAATAAGTCACATATTTCACTCAATATCGGATTTCCCATACCTTGGGAATAGTTTTCACCCAAGTGGAATTATCAGCGCCCCTCGCCCCGGCCGCCGCCCCGACACTTAATTATAATTACCACTGATTGTTAGTTGTTTCCAGGGTATAGGAATTCGTTATTCGGCGATATATGTGGCTTAATATATGTAATATAAAAATGTCACATGTGTAAGTGACAAAAATTTACACACACACACACACACACGTACACGCAAATATTACGCCACAAATATCGTTTAATATCTGGTCCCCATACCTTAGCAACAACTAACACCCATTGGGAATTACAATTAACAAATGCTTCCCTCAAAGCACTTGATTATAATTCCCTTGGGTGGTAGTTGTTCACAAGGTATAGAACCCGATATTAAACTATTTTTGTAGCTTAATATTTGCGCGTGTGTGTATGTGTTTGTTTGTGTGAATTTTTGTCACATACACATGTGTCCCTGTGACATAAAATCACAGACACACACCACACACACACACACACACACACTAATACACACACACACACACACACACACACACATATATATATATATATATATATATATACATATATATATATATATATATATATATTATATATATTATATATATATATAAAATTCCAATTTCACAGGTGAACGGTTCCATTCCTTTTGAGCGAAGTCATTTTGAACTAAATATTAAAAGCGAATGATTATTTCAGCGAAGGTTGATTTTAAGCGATTATCGCGAATGATTGTTAGCTCAATTTGCCGTTAATATTTAACTACTTGAATGCAGTTAGCTTATTTTGTCGTTAATTGTCAACTACTTGAATGACTTTTGATGATTTGCGCATCACTTCTTTTTCTTTTCTTGGAAATTTCGAATAATTATGTGGTCAGTTCTTAGAAACATTCGGAATGAACCCATCATGGATATTATAGTTTCCAGTCGTGGCATAAACAAAATAGCTTATAAAGGTTATATTTATAGAAAGGATAAAGCTACTCAAACGACAATTTCATGGCGTTGTGAAGTGAAAGGTTGCAAAGGGCGACTGAGTACTACATTGGAATACGAAGGTGATAGAAATTGCACCGAGAAAGGCGAAAACTCGCATGCACCTGAACCTGTTAAAGTTGGCGAAGAAATGGTTAAAGAAAAAGTTCTCTGAGCTGCTGAAGCAACACATGATCCACCAAGACGCTTACTTCAAGATGCTATTGCTGTTCCACCAGATGAACTTGCTACAAAGATTGGATCAGGAGCGAAATTGAAAAGTAGCATATCTAGGAGGCGAAGAGTTATGAGAAGTTACCCTCCACCCCTTGTATCAGCTGCATCCATTGTTATCCCGGAATCCTTGCGGTGTACTTTCACTGCTGACAACTTCTTTCTCTATGACAGTGGTATAAGTGATGAGGATAGAGTTATAATTTTCGGCACTAATGAAAGTCATGCCTGGCTGAGAGACAATCATCACTGGTCAGCTGACGGAACATTCAAAACGGCTCCAAGTACTTTCTTACAAATTTTTACAGTACATGCGTTGATAAAGGTAATACCTTGTATATATGTTTTACTCACGAACAAATGTGAAGAAAGTTACAAAGTAGTATTCAACAGATTGAAATCCCTAAAGCCTTTGCTAGACCCTATCTCCGTTTTGATAGACTTCGAAATTGCTTCAAAAAATGCAATAGCATGCGTATTCCCACGCTCAAGCATATCAGGATGTTTCTTCCATTTAGGACAGAGTTTATGGAGAAAAATGACCAACGTACCGCTGAGAGAAAAATATGTAAAGGAAGAAAATGTTAGGACGTTGATCAAAATGATGACCTGCACAGCATTTCTCCCTACGGATGTCATAAAAAGGTTTCAAGCAGTGCGTGATTTGGAAAATTATGATGAAGATCTCGACATTATTTTCGATTATTTTGAAGATAACTATATTGGTCGCCCAATAACAAACAACCGTAGGACAACACCCAAATTTCCGTTAACATGTCGTATGTTTCCGGCTGCGGAAGGATGGCACACTGCTTTCCAAGGAAGTCTTTCGTGTAGTCACCCAACAATTTGGCTCCTAATAGAGGCTTTAAGAAGGGAAGAGAGGCTACAAAGGACGAAATATTTGGGAATAAATTTAGGAGAACTTGTAGGTAGGAAAAGGAAATGCGAGAATTTAGAAAGAAGATTTAAAAGCGTTATCGATTCTAAAGGAGATTTAGAAATTACTGATTACCTGAGACACCTTGCGTGCAATATTACATTTTGAATAAACTTCTTTTGGTTCTTTTGGTTCTTCGAAACCTTTATAGAATTTATAGAATTTATCTTTTATGTAAAAAAAATTAAAGTACGTTCTAGTACATTCGCATTTCTATCACCTGTTTCTAGTGTATTTTTGTTTATTATAGTTTCGCTCAAAATGACTTTTCTCAATTTGACTTCGCTCAAATCGACTTCGCTCAAAGCATCTTTCAAAAACTGTCTGAGGTTCGCTCAAACTGACATCGCTTAATGGGCGTCGCTCAAAATGCTCATAATTTAACTTCGCTAAAACTGACTTCGATGAGCTTGGCATCGCTCAACTTGACTTCGCTCAAATGAGTAGACTGGCAGGTGAACAAATAAGCGCTTATTTGTTAGTCCAGCCAAGCTTCAACTTTATTTCCGACCCAGTGGCTTGGAAATAAAGTTATATTAAGGTTTCTGTTTAGTTTTGTGATTATAGACAAATGCTAAAGGTAGATAGTCGTCTCACCATCATAAAATATAAAAAACAAAAGGCTTAAATACGTCTTTTTAATTTGTATTGTGTAGGAATAAGGAATTTTATTAAATTTTTGTGTGAAAGGGATATTGTGTTTGCGCTTACTTGTGTGAATGACTGATTCTCCTCCAGACGAAAATTCTTAGTTCTACTTACGTTTTCCCCTATCCCATTTGTTCACCAGATAGGACCCAAGAAGCCCCCAAGACAAGGCCACGAAAGTGAAGGTCAGGATAAAAACATACATTTATATATATATATATATATATATATATATATATATATATATATATATATATATATATATATATGTATGCTGTCAAGTACACAACACGTAGTTAGAGGTGGATATCAACCAATATATATAATATATATATATATATATATATATCTATATATATATATATATATTATATATTATTGATATGGGGCTAGCAACCTCACCCTAAAACCCTTGCTAAAGTCGAAAGGAGCTACCACTCCTAATTGGAAAATTCTATATATATTTATTTATATATATGTGTGTGTGGTTGTGTGTTGTGGGGTGTGTGGTGTGTGTGTTGTGGTGTGTTTGTTTGTTTGTTTTGTGTGTGTGTATGAGGTGTTTTGTGTGCGTGTGTGTGTGTTTATGGCGAGCTGTTATTTTCCCACCACAAATAACAGAACTGACAAATGTGACTATTTCATCTTAAATCATCTCCAAGAGAGACTGTGCAGCTTTATGATCAACCTGCTAGATCTAATCACAAACAGCATAATGTAACAATTAAAGATCAAAATGGTATGCGAAGATAAGATGGCATTTTACAAGACAAGAAACGTTAT
>NC_061087.1:59536238-59548738 GCF_015104395.2 Macrobrachium nipponense | reverse complement strand
TCCATGCACTTTTTTTTATAAATGACCATTTGTCAGTTATATAAAAAAAAGGCTATATTTTTCGTATTATTTTACGATGAAATTGAGATATTTAAAATTTCAATTGCAATATCTCCTGTAGAATTTGAGATATGAAGTTAAAAGTTATATCATGGCGTATTTTGATATTCTACATCATTTTTCTTCGATGCGTTCATTTCCAATAAATGACCGTTTCGCAGTTACATAAAGAACGTCAAAATTTTCCTTTTTTTTTTGGTGATGAATAAAAGAAATTTAATTGCAATATCTGCTATATAATTTGAGGCATGAATTTAAAAGTCACATCACATCATGTATTTTGATATTCGACATCTTTTATCTTCTATGAACTTCTTTCCAATGATTGGCTTTTGTAATTACATGAAAAGAGCCACTTTTTTTTCAATAAATACAACTAATTTTGATTGCAATAAGCCTATATAATTTGATGTTTGGAGTTCAAGCCATATCACATGATGTATTTTGATATTCTGAATCTTTTATTTTTCTGTGAACTTCTTTCCTATGAATGACCATTTTGTAGTTACATTTCCCTTGTTTTTCGCAATGAATACAACCAATTTCAACTGAGCAAAGGAGGTGTTTTCCAGATCTCTTTGCTTACTTTCAGAGTAAGAATCGCTTTAATTTGAAGGCCATCCCTAACCTCATTACTCAGTTTAATATTTTCATGGATGAAAACGGTATTCTTAGGGTTAAAAGCAAATTTAGGAAATGGTTTGGTACTAATAATGGTTACCCTATTTTACTGCCAAGAGACAGTGTTTTGACGAAGCTAATTATTTTGGATGTTCATTTCAATCTGTTTCATTGAGGATGTTATTCAGTTCTGGCTGAAATTCGCCAACAATTTCATATCCCAAGGCATTTTTCAACAATCAAAAAAGCATTAAAACAATATGTGCATGTAGACGTTTTAATGATAGAGCTTTCAAACGAAGTCAGAATTCACTTAGGGAATTCAGGTCTAATCTGCCGTCCAAGCCATTTGCAAATGTGTTCACTGATCATATGGATCCTTTCAATGTTAAGAAGAATAATGGGACTCAAAAAGTATGGTTATTATGCATTGCATGTATTTGGAGAAAGGCAGTGAGTCTTAAAATCTGCAATGATCTTAGTGTAAAAGAATTTTTTCGATCCTTTCAGCTGCATTGTTTTGATGACGGAATCCCTGAATTATGCGTTAGTGATATGGGGACACAACTTATAGCTGGAGCTAATGTGATTATGCAACTCGGTTATATTTTGAAGAGAATAATGTTCGCCCTATCCAGTTTCAGCAATACTTTAAAGGATGCAGTAAGCTTCGATCTCTTGAAGTTTGTGTCAAACTGCTAAAGAGATTATATTTTGGGTGTATAAAAAAAACCAATAGCCTTTAAGGAACCCCCTAGAGAAGGAGATTTAGACTTTGTAGTACCTGAACCTGCTATAGGTAGTGAGCAGAAAACACGGGAGGTTTTGACTGAGTTAAGTATATTATATTCTTTTATTTTCTAAGATGTATTAAAGAAAAAATTGCATCGCTGGTGGTGGACTAAAAAAAATTATTTAAGTATATGCAGTATTAATATGTTTCATAGTTAAGACATGAGATATGTAAATTGCTGAATTTATGTTAAGTACTTGTCACTTGTATAATTACCCCTCGACTAATTTTCAAATAGACCCTTGCAACTGTTACCCGTGGTTTATCGGACAAAAATGTTGACTTCGGCATCAGTCCGGGAGCCATTTGTCTTAGACTCGGACGCAAACCACCTGCAGGAGTTTTTAATCTTTCCTTCTATCAATAGAACCTGGAAGGAACTGACTTTCTCATGCATTTTTAGAAACTTGATGTACCAGCAATGATCATTGTGTAACTTTATTCCAGGGGAGTGTGCTACAGTATTTACCTTGCACCGTCTGTTCGAAGTACTTCTAAAACGCTCGTCATCGTCTTTGCATTAGTTGTGATCAAGAGTCTGAACATTACCTCTTAGTATAACCAGCCGCCGCTCTGGAATTCATTACAGGTAAGGGTCAACCTGAAAGCGGGTCATTGGTTGAGCCCTTTGTTAAATCCAGCCTTATTGAAGTTTTTCTTTAAGTAAGACCTTGCTTGTCTTGATAGTGAGTAATCATCAAATTTCATCAAAATTGACGTGTTTTGTGTCTTGGCATCTAGTACTCCACTGACTGTTGGCAGCTTTTATATCCATTTGGGAGTGTTACTTTGTAACATGCATTTTTTGCTAGGATAGCCATTAACCATTTAAAACGTTGATAATTCAGCTTTAACGTTATTAATTTACTGTTTAAAGTGAAATTGATAGGCAATTTTAGACTTAAAGTTTTCATTGTGCTTTTCATGTTTAATGATGACCTATCATAATTTCAGGTGATTACCAAACTGAATTAAATATACATTGTATACCCGCTACATCGCATCGCTAGTTGTTGCAAATTCTTCAGGACCACTGACAGTTAATGAGAGCCTCTTGAGTTATTTAGGTGTTCATGTTTGCTTGCGGAAAATTTCTCCATGTATGTTGGTATAGTGTTAATATACTGGCTAACTATGTTAAGTGTTTCCCTAATGCCCATAGTTTACGAGTATTTTGGTGTGTCTACTTAGCATGTTAAGCGCCCCCCCCCCCCTCCCCCCCGGATGAGCTTGCTGCTAACGTAATTAGCGACCATAGCACTGATGATAGTTTTTCAAAGTTAATATTTCTTTTTTATGCTTATAACTCATACTGTAGTTAAGTGTAGGAATTTATTAAACAATACTACTATTATTTTATTTCAAAAGACTACATAGTACTGAATGAAAAATATTATACATTCATGCACTATTATTCTTTTGTATGCCAATCTCTAAAGCAAGGGGCTACACACAATCCTACTTCAGTGTCAAACCATCTATGTACTCGTGATTGCAGAGACAAATGTTATACATTCTCGTGTAGAAACTGATTTGCAACTGTTTGTTTCTTTCACGAGGTAATCAATGTGGGCACCCCTGGAGGATCGCTGCATCCTCCTTGCCGTGAAAGACGGGTATAGACGTGATTATCATTAAAGGATCCTACTCTCCGCGCCATGTAGGAAACAGAAGGAAATCCGTGTATAACTCCCGTGTTTCATTACACATTCTCTATACAGAGGTGTGACTGCAAGGTGCAGACATGTGAGCAACCTTGGCACCAGTCGCATTGACCTCTAGGCAACAGACATGACACACATTCAACCATCCTACACTCGGCAACATCATTAACGGTAATGGGGTAAAAGAAACAAGAAACCAAGTGTTATATTTCAGATCCACTTGTGTATCCATGTAAAATCAACGGTTTAATAGAAAGAAAATTAGAACAACTGACCAAAGCATACTTTAAAGATGTAAAGATTCGAATTGTATTTTTCAATCATTTTAAAATTGGCAATCTGTTCTAGTCAAAGGATTCGTTGACGGTGAACTGTGTTCAATGACTGTTTACAAATTGCTGTGTCCGAAGTGTAATTCGGAATACGTGGATAGTTCAATACTGTTGTTTACCAGAGTTTTAGAACACAGAGACATAAGTCCAAGTACCCTTTAACCTCTAGGTAAGCCACCTCAGTCCTCCATAAACGAGAGCTTTGTATTTTATGTAAAGTTCGGTTTGAAACTGAGCTAAGACTATTAGAAACCTTTTATAAAGAAACATGAAAACCTAACTAGATTATAAATAACGCTGCCTTCAGCAGGAATGTATTTTATTTTAGGTTCATTTTTATCATTATCTGTGTATTAATTGTATTATTTTATGTTAATTTTGTTGTTTTGGTATAAACATTGTTACAAAACCTGAAGATGGACAGTTGTCCGAAACATCGTTGACAAAAGAATGTAAAATAAAGGAAAGAAGAAAATGTTAAGGTTTGTATTGATGCTATAGTTCCTTCTCGATTAAGATTTCTTTCGTCTGAGCACTTCACCACTACAGTCAATTGTCAATATACATATCGTATTTGGTGATCTATCTCACTTGATTGGGTTAATATGTTCAGAAAGTTTCTTAGTTAGTCATGGTAATTATCGACAACAGTTGTGGATCCCCATGATTTCAAACAAGCAATACCATTGTATTCATGGTGATTATGTTGCTTTGGCCGCATAATTGCAAAACTGCAATTGCCTTAGGTGGGCGGAAAGTTTGACTTACAATTGAATGGCTAACAACAAATCACAATACATTTTGTAATTCTTAAAATCATGATTCACTTACTTTAAATAATTTGCAATTATGCAGACAAAGCAACATATTTATCATGAGTACAGTGGTGTTACTTGTTTGAAATCATGGGGATCTGCAACTGCTGTTGATGATTACCATGACTTACCAGGAAGCTTTCTGAATATATTAAACCAAACAAGTGAGATAAATCCCCAAATACGATATATATATATATATATATGTATGTATGTATGTATGTATGTATGTATGTATGTATGTATGTATGTATGTATGTATGTATGTATGTATGTATGTATGTATATAATATACGTCGAGCTACAAATATCCTATAATATCCTGTTCGCTCTACTCGGAATTAATAATTCTCATATATGTTAACCGAAGGGGAATTCTTTTTAGTCATTAATAATTTCGTCCTCTCGTGGGTTCGAAACAGCGCCCAGCGGACAGATGAGAAAACAGGAATTCAGTAACGTTATAGACTGGGTTAACAAGTGAGGTATAAGTTGATATCGAGTTCCGGCCCTACAAATGACTGGCGAACTCAGGTATTTATAATTAGAATCGATATCCAGCCCTCTCTGCCATGTTAACGAAGTCGAATGTTTGGCACACAGCCATATTATGAATTTTTATCACATCACCGTGATTCATCTACATACATTGATGACCTACAAATGTCCTATACTATCATATTCACTCTACCTAGGAATTAATATATTTTCATATCTGTTAACCGGAAGAGAATTTTTTTTTTTAGTCAATAATAATTTTCTCCTCTCGTGGGTTCGGACCAGCGCCCAGCGGACAGAAGAGAATTGGATATTAAAGGACAGTTGTAGCTCGATGTATGTATATGAATCATGGTGATGTCATAAAAATTCATATATATATATATATATAAATATATTATATTATATATATATATATATATATATTTGCCTGTATATCAGATCTAAGATTTGCAGTTGATCTGACTAATTCAATTACTTGGCTCAATGTAAATGCCTACTATGGGCCAACAAAAGGAAGCAGCGAACAGAATAGTGAGGTTTTGTAGTGCAAAGTATACTAAGCTACCAAATTGGTTCAAAGAAACGCTATCTCATGAAATTACAGGGGTTTTTATAAAACCCTATAGCATTGTCTTCTATGTTAAAGAGTTAAAAAGACTAATTAGTGCCACACCAGGTACGAACTGATGTAACTAAGATAACTAGAATTGGCTTCTAAAATTAACAGGTTTAAAGTAAGTAGGATTTCCTTCGACACATCTGACACAGAATAACAGGAGAAATGCACCACTTTACACAGTGTCTATAATACATAATATCATGCACTTTGATTAATTGTTTCTAATAACACCATTGCTTGACACACAGGTAGACACACCAGCACTGCCGGTAAATCTGCAAAGTTATAATTACTTAACTCATGGCACAAGCGCAAAATCAAGATTTTTTAAATTTGCACTGTTTCAAACAGATATTTACTCAAAATGCTTACCACCAAATACAACAAACTCACTAACCAAGAATATATGACACTATCACTTCACTTAGTAGCACAAATATTTATACTATTTATGTCACTACAAGAAAAGGTCACTGTTCACTGAAATGGAATTTGGAGGCAAAATTCAAATATGGATTGAGGATCTAGGAATAGGAATGGAGAGGTTTTAGGAATAGGAACTGGATTACAGAGACTGAAAACTCTTGTTGTAGAATGAGACAGTAGAAGGGGCCGTCGAGGAATGGATATCTTCGCACTACCAATGATGGGAGCAGGTAGAGTGCAACTGGAATAGCTGGTTGCACAAGGGCTGTAGTGAGTGGTGTGTTGTGAGGCATAGCTGAGAACTCGTCTAAAGTATGAGTCCAAAGTGGAAGGGCTCATAGGCTTCTTGCTTAAGCCAAGACACTGGGCCTGGTGAGACTCTCAAGAGACACCTACAAACATAAGGTATTGGGACAGGGCATCGAACCTTACAGCGTACTGTGTACTGATTTCTAAGAGCCATCTGGGGAGTTATATTCCCATCTGCAGCCAGTATCTCGGATGTTTTCAATTCAGTGTTAGGCATTGTCCGATCTTCCAAGAAGGCCTTCTTAATCCTCAAATACTGCTGGAAGACAGCAGTATTCCAACAGTATCTCGTATCTTCATTGTCTACAACAAAGGAGACCGTTGCAAGGGAAAGAAAGGCTGAAATAGGTGGGAGTTACTTGGTGCGAAAGGCAAAGGTCAGGTCAGATCTTGAATAACCCACAGGTGGTTCGTAAGGGGTCAGCCGCCAGAGCGGAGGTGTTAACTAGGTTATCGTGATAAGGGAATTAACACAATAGAATGAGGAGTGGTGTGAAAATTGAATCTGTCCCCCTTTCCACACATTTTGACCAAAGGCAGGTGGCCTACTAGCTGGTCGGTGTGAGGTACTAATGACATCTGGAGGTAATTAAAAGTGATTACACAGAATTGGACAGGGACACTAGCAATAGTCCAAAGGGACAGTCAGCTTCCTGGTCTCATCTGAAAAACATCATTAAGAGTGATGCAGGTGTTCTCAAAGATGCTGCTATCTGTGCTAATGCAAGGTCACGAATCCTAAGGGAATTCTGAAGGTGTGTCCCAATGTTGCAATATTGTATTCAATATAACTTGAGAAAAAAGTTTTGAAAGATGGAAAAGATGTGAACTATAGGACAAGCGAGGCAAATCTAAACTGATTTATTGTGACACTAAGCTGATTTATGGTGACATTAAGCTGTTTTTCCTATCGCAGGTGATATTCTGAGAGTGTTGATGATTTATTTGACTGTGAGACAAATTCAAGATAATTTTCCCTGGCAATATTAGGACGAAGTTTGAAACACTCAGTGCTTTAGTGACATGGGAAATACGTAAGTCGGTAATGATAATGTTTACCAAAATTGCTATCCCATGGCCTCTGGAATGCATAGTTATTAATAATTAAGTCATTTATTTATCTTTAAGGTCATTATACAAGGAAAGAGACTGACCACCGAAAATAGCCTTGGAATGAATAACCTGATTACATATTTATAAAAGTAAAACAAATGATATATTCTACTTTGGAAAACAATGACAAATTTTGCAAAATGTACATTTTCACAAACTATTAGGTATATGATTATATAAAAAATATATATAAGGTAACTAATTAATAATTAAGTCAGTGCCTTATCTTTAACCTCAATCTTGATAATTTTATTAACACAGGGGTCCAAGTAATACATAAAATTGCAGCTGGAAGTAAGCTGGAATAAATAGATATTGCATTGGATCTTTGGCCAGTTTTGAATGGATACTTATGCAGCTTAATTCTCACTTCTAAATCTGTACTATATTATCTCCAAAATGACAGGAGCTCTCTGGTGAGGCTGTTTGGGTCCTCCCACGTATGTTTAATCTCCGCATATCTGCCAAATTTATAAAAACAGAGAGATAAAACCATTTCGCCCATTACAGATATCAAATATCATCTTTTCCGCTTACGCAGAATTCTAAATCAGTTTCATAGGTTCACGATTGATAAAAGTTTTTTTATGCAATAACAAGAAACAGAGTCAGATTTTCTATCAATATGGCATCTCATTTTGGTGCTGTTGCCAATATTTCAAACAGTTCCATGTGCGTTTAAATCCACGGATAAGCCGCTTAGATTCTCTCCAGGGGGCGCTTTCGGTGGTTACTGTACATATCTGGAGGCAGTTCTGCTTTCTACATATATCTTGATTTCTTAATATCATAGGTATAGAATAAATTGGCGAGCAAGGAAATATGAAATAAAGCATAACAGAGTAAGTTTGACGAGTGAGAAAATAAACAATCATATACAGACAAATCTCTCTCTCTCTCTCTCCGACAAAATAATAGATAGGAAACAATGACTGAATATTGGCCTGACTGAAGTGTGGAAGGTGTATGCTGTCCCATAAAAAACCTCTTGCTCGGACAGCTGTAAGAGAGAGAGATCGAGAGCAGGGCCGAATAGGAAGGAGATCAAAGTACCTCGTATTGAAAAGCCTCTATAATCTTATAATTATAGCCTCGAGGTTTGTCTCAATGACACTCAAAGATCTGTCACACATGGGTTAGTTGTTTTTGTAAAATTGACAACAGGGCAGATCTATAAACGCCACGCCAGAGAGCTCTCGTCGAGGTGGCAAGACTATAGATTGACCTACATTAAAGAAAAGCAGTCCAATCATGGAATTTTATATATTATGTCTTTGCTTTCCTTAGGGCTATTTTTTATTAACATTCCTTGTAGTGTGTTATCAAAAGAAAAGTCCAGGTTGTTAATAAAAAATAGCCCTAAGGAAAGCAACAACATATTATATAAAATTCCATAATTGGACTGCTCTTCTTTTTATATAGGTCAGTCTAGTAAAGATTTAGAAGTGAGAGTTAAGCAGCTTAAGTGTTCAGTCAAAACTAGGCAAACATCCAATGCAATACTCATTCATTTAAGTGAATAATCTCACAGGATCAATCAGACTGACAGTTCAGTGATTGCCAGAGCGAAAGATTTCTCTTCACAAAATCTTTTAGAATCTGCAATCATACGGCTTACTTCTAGCTGTAATTTCAGCCTTTGCCCTGGCTTGTTCATTTGGAACCCTGTATTAGTAGAATGTTCAAAAATGACCTTAAAGATAAACTCAGTGTCTCAATTACTAATTAGTCACCTTATATATATCTTCTATGCATTTGTATGTTTGATAGTTTTTGAAAATGTTCATTTTGCAAAAATTTATATTTTTTACCAAAAGGAAAATATGTTAGGTGTTGTACTTTTATAAATATTATTATATGCTGCCGCTTTCATAACACGTATTTCCTTTCCTTGACTGTATGAAATGTTCGAAAAGTGTTTGAAACCTTTTCAGATTCCTTACCTATTAAAAGTTAATATAACAAAATGTGAAAAGAGAGAGAGATTAACTTTGTCCATTCCAAGCTAGAAATTGTTTCCACAACTTGTCATCGCCTTGAGATTAGGGGAGCTTGCGGTCTCCGTTTTGTTTTCATAACGTGTCAGTCTTTCTCACTCGAGTGTGTTTCGGACGGGTACGTCTTTGTTGAGCATACTACATACAAGACTGTTTTCAAACGTGTATGTCTTTGTTGAAAAACCACGTGAAGATTTCACGATTTTTCTGTAAATTTACGTCATATTACAACCTTCTAGAAAGATTGCACTATCTTTCGCAAGCCCAAAACGTTTTGTGCGAAATCCACTGTTTAGCTTCTGTGTAAAAAGAAAGATTCATTCACACTTAGAACATAATTGCATTTAGATCTATCTCCTCTCTCTCTCTCCCGTGCCATATTTGATTTAAAGATTTAATACTTACTGAATGGTCACTCAAAAATTTTAGATTTCATATTTCTTAGAGTTATTTAGTATTATTTAGTGCTTTTTGTGGAATCTGAACAAACATTGTATAAGTGTGTAATGGCACTTTTTCTTTTGTGAAATATTGTGAATTGGTGAAATTTTTTGGAGTTAGCTGCAGTAGAAAGAAAATTGGTACTAAGGTAATGTTATACAAGGTTTATTAGTTGCAACTAAATTTAAATTTTTACACAGTTCAAATTTTTTTGTTTTGTGTTTGTTTCATTTGAAGTGATTTTTTTGTGCATTTATCCATTTTTTTATTGAAGCGATTTTTTTTTGCATTTATCCATTTTCTTATTGGAGTATGTGTTACTATTTTATATTCTGTGTGATTAGTGTTTTTTACAATTTTGCTTTTTTCTATATTTTTCTGTGATGTGTTTTAATTTGCATTCACAATTTGCTTAACTTAATGTTTTTAATAATTAATCGTTGCACATTTAATTGAATTTAACGCTTGTGAATTAATTTGCATATACTTGGAATTCATTTCAAGTCTTATTGTTGTTTAGCACTTATGAATTAATTTCCAAAGTTTAGTGAATTAATTTCCAAATTCTAATTATTGCCTAACCTTTTGCATTTTGATTGAATTAATTTCTTGAATTTTGAGATAAATTAATTTTGATTTAAATTTACTTAATTAATTCAAGAATTACTTAAACTTTGCTTTGTTTTCAAGTAATGGTATATTTCCTTGATATTGTGAATTTCACTTAGTAGAAACATAGAGTGGCAATTGAGCTGTTTTCCTTCAATTTACTTGAAGTGAGTTAGAACCAGGGAAGTAATTAGACTTTTGAAATCAGGGAAATACTTAGACTTTTAAAGTTGTTGATGGAGTGATGCCCTTTAATTAATTTAATTACATATAAGATTACCTCAAACCTCTTTTAATGAACTTAAGTCTGATTTTCTGCAATACTGGTGAGTTGTTTAAGGGATCACTGTTGCCTTTAGAGTATTCAGTCGTATTTTACCTGTGATGAAGGTTCAGGTGTCTGCCTGTTGCGAGGTACTCATTTAATGATTGTTAAGTGTAGTAACCAGATACTATGACCAATCAGTTTATTCATTCAAAGGCATTTTTTGTAGTGATTCTTTTCCTCTGTGTAATCCTTTAGTTGATTCTTCCCTGCTTTTGAGTCGGCTGGGCTTAACCCTTTGTAAAACCTTTTATCAAATTTACCTGTTTTGGTACTGCCACTAATTCTTCAACTGTGTTGGATTCCAGGTGCATCTGTTCCTTATAATCCCCTAGCTCTAGGATATCTGTATGTCATCTGTAAATTATATGAGCTCTTTTGTACTCTTTCTTTTACATATTTTATCAGTCTGCTAGTAAAAGACTGTGTCGAAAGGCCTAGCAACCACTCTGTTATTTCACTATCCCTTCGTGGCATTTGCCTTTATTTATACATTCACCACATTCCATATCTTCATGAATCACATATACACACACATTTTATATATATATATATTATATATATATATATATATATATATATATATATATATATATATATATACACACACGTTGGTTAAGGAGTATTTATGATTCTTATTTACATATAAGTACAGCGGAAGTGAAACTCTCTACCCATTTGTTCTCTACATCGTTAAACAATGACAGAAGAGCGTCCACGGACTTTTAATATGGCACTTCCAGAAAAGGTCATCTAATTGTTCACTTTGGTTGCTGTTCTTTATTAGTATGTCACTTTTTAATATTAAAACTAGTGAACAAATCTAGGTTTTTTTACTGTTTGATTTTTTAATTGTCAATGCAATGTATCTGCCATTCGAAACAGAACAAAAAAATACCAAAGCATTTTCATCAATCAACTGTTCTACTGAAAACATGAAATACAACGCTTATGGGTGAGCATCAAAGATTCAAAACGGTGAACGTCTGCTTTTCGTTGTCTTCCTCATGTTGAAATAACAGCCGTAATTTCATTCATTACGCACTTTTTGTGGTAAAAAATGACACAGTTGCCACCAAAGGACTGCTGACAGATTTTGCAACATTGAAATCAGACTACTATGAGATTCAGGTCCTCTGTAACACGGTTTTTTGGACTTTGCTCCTTATCAAAGCATCGGATGTAGCTGAAAGTTGACATATGTATATTTTACAACCACGCAATAACCTAAACCCGATAGTTCTAATTTTTATAGAGTAAAAATTATCTAGCCGACGCCATGGCCAATGATTACGAGCCAAGAGTCGAAAAACATTCATTAAGTAAGTAAGGTAAGCTCCGTTTTACGAAATGTTGCGCCGCCCATCCGCCTGACAGAAACTTCATTCACCTTGTTCCATCGGCTCTGAAACCCATAGCAGTAAAGAATGGCTAACAGGATTTGGAATTTTCCCCGTGGTTGCAAAACTGCATTTGTCTTACGACTTGTAACTTTATACAGCCAAGAGAAAGCCCGTGGCCATACTTACTATAGCCTGAATAGGTAATTATTCAGTTTATAGTTTAAATCCAATGTGTATGGTCTGATTTGTATTTAGCGTAACGTGATTATAATACTTGTAATGTCATTCAGAATTTTGAACATTTCCATTAACTATTCACTATGCCACCAAGAGAGAGAGAAAGAGAGAGAGATTGTATGTAATCAGCCTTTATATAACTATTTTTGTTAAAATAAGATTTTTATCCAAAGTAGTATATACAAGCTTATATGTGCTAAAATCTCCAGCAGACCAACAGATCATCCAATATTTTTTTTTCTTCTTTAGGCCGTACGACTTGTTGGATATAAAGACTTTATGAATGGCGGAACGA
>NC_061087.1:59521238-59531238 GCF_015104395.2 Macrobrachium nipponense | reverse complement strand
GGGGTCGGAATGGTAGTGGTCGGACAGGAACACAAAGCAATCTGGAAAATAAAGATAAGTACCTGGTTCTTAGGTGGAAGCGTAAAATGTAAAAAGTGGTGCATCTAGGTGCCAAAGGGATGCTGTAAATACCCTTTAGTAATGTCTACATTATACCACGTTACATACACGGACATAATAACATCCTATGGGGCATGCAGTAGCTGAAATGTCTTTTGAGATGGGCAACCCTTAAATCTTCCTATTAGACACAGAAAACATGCTTCTTCGATATAAAAGTCTGCATCTTTGCTCATTTCTCGTATGTAACAAAATTGCATAAATGTAGTCTCAGTGATACAGATTCTGAAGCCTTGCTCCTCAACCAAAATTGCTATGGTATGTATTCTTAACAGGAGTTTTATTGCAGCTATAAAAATGGCGTATGGAAAACTTCAGTAGGAATGACATATGCAGCACCATAAATAAGTTAAAGGCGTAATATTATGGACTCCACCTTGAAGAACACCATCTATTCATCAAGACCATTACCTGAGAACCGAAAGATGTCTAATAGTTGGAACTCCAAGTATCACCACCACAGTGATCTTTGAAAACCCACTATTAGTGCTGATCTTTGTTGTTTGTGAATAACCTTAATTTTATCTCTCATCTTCCCATAATGGAAGACTAGGAGTCAAGTTGCCCACAAGGCGATATAACCCAGGAATATTTGGGTGACCTGACGGTTTAAGTAAGATTAAGTTATAGGTACATGTATTGCATTTAAAGTGGTTTGATTTAATTGAAAAGTGTGGGATATCTCATCCAATTCTCGATGACTTCCAACTCTTGTGTTCATCTGCCCAAGTGTCCCACAAACATATGCCTACAGAAGAAAAACATATGCCTACAGAAAAAGTCCCTGAAAGTTTGACTATAATATCTAGGAGAATTCTAATAGTTCTGGAATTTTCCCCCAAAAAATTCTTTGTAATCCTTTTAGAAATAGTTCTTCAGTTTCTAAAGGTCTTAAGACATCTTGGTTTATTTTGTATCTGGTTTTGAAGCTTCCCAAAAACATCCCTCTTCATTAACAGATGAATTAATTTTAGGTCAGATGATTTTTTTCAGTCTATCTTTTAATTAGGCCAGCAGAGCCAGAACCGACTGGCCTCACTCTCAGTAAGGTGCATCTGCCAACAGATGTTAGCCCTAAACCAACTGTCAATTGCCCAGCCTTTAAGCAGCCACAACAACTTCACTGGAGCAATCTATTCAGTGGGGAGCCTGTGTCTAGTCTAGTGCCAGTAAGACTATTGGGAAATTTATGTTAATTGGCTTTTTCCTGCTCAGTTGCCCAATTTCGACAGACCTTTACCCACAAAACTCAAGAGTTGCATAAGCTGGAGAATTTTATAGGATTCCCTGTCATAGGTACTTGCATCTGAATCATCTGTATTTTGACATTTTTGCCTCTATTTCTCTGAAAGCATAACATTAAGCAACCATGCTATTGAAAGACAGTCCAGATCCGATATTTCTGATTTGAGCCTTTTGATTTGTTTCCTTAAATATGATTCCTTCAGTAATCTTAATGCCTGTATTCCTTTCTCACACAAGTAAATATTGCACATTACACACAATCAGTTACCCAGCTGCAAATTCCATGCCCCTCTTTACGCATTTAACACAGATGGGAAGTCGTGGAAGTCGTCCTTAACTCTTGGATATACAGTTCACTGCAGCATAACCAAAGTTCTGCCAGTGACTACTTCTCCTAGGCCATAGCATGAACTAATGGTTATTTTTGCCAAACTGTATTCATATATTCAGATAGCCAATTACTTCATTCTCAACTTTAATAACTCGTTGACATGTTACCTCTTCTATAAGTTTCTCCCCAAGTAAGTCTTGGGTTGCGAAGCAAATATCAGTTCCTTAAGAGGTACTTTGGCTCAGTGTAAATTGCATTTAACAAGGACCTCACGCTGATCATTTGGGCAACGTTCTACTTTACTTTAAGAAACTATCCCCTGTATGGCGTTTACTAGAGCTGTATGATGGTGTTTTGGGCTGTCTCCCTCACTTTAAATAAATTTCTGTGTACTTCAAAGATGTCTGTACTACAGTGGTTCCAATCTTAAGTCAGATATTTACAGTAAATAATAAGGATGAACATTCCAGGACCAATCATGTACATTTTTTCAGGTGCTTAGGGCTTCAAAGACTGATACTTGAACGCTCATTGAACCTAGAGGAAACGTATAATGCTCTTTTTCCAGTATCCTTCCCAGTTTTTGTACATATCGTGGAGACATTAGATTGGTCCAGAGCTCTAACTTTAGTTTTGCAATTACCCATAAGTCCACTCAAAAAATGCTATGAATGCTATGAAATTAACATTTTTCAAATGTAAAAATGATCTTAGTTCTTCTCTGAGCACTAGTTGTAAACGGTCTCATTAATGAGAACTCCTAACCCTGCCCTCAAAGGGACTGAACCTATATAATTTTGAAGACTCAGATGTTGGCCAAACCTACTTTGGGTGACTGAAAGAGTTGTAATTTTGGAATCATCCACATCCTAAATATATTAGTGGACAAACTTGGTACAATACCAACAGTCCTAACCTAAGAGCCAGCATACGTTTGGAATCCACAGGCCAGTTCTAAGGAAACATTCTATCATTTAGATTTCAATATGAATGGCCATAACATCTCTTGGGTCCGAAATGGCCGTATCTCCAAGGTCCAAGCATTTCTGAATGGTTTGATAATCCTGCTGTAGCTCCTTTTAGCTTCAAATATGAAACCCATTCCTAGCTTTGGGGTAATCCATTCTTATTTTGAAAAGCATATCACCATGCTAAATATTGCATTCTAAAGAAATCTTTCAGTAGCCTATTGTTCCTTTGGTTGGCCAAACTAAATAACCAGATACTTAGAATATACAAGACTTCTCTGTTGAGAATACTACTGTTATTTCTTCCTTTTTTAATTCATGCAATGTTCACCTACTTGCAAAATTCTTCTTCCAGTGACAGCTATACTAATATCTGCTGTCAAAATTAAGGTTCAGTCGCACATGGTTTCGAAAGCCAGTCATTTTACGCTAGTCAATGCTTCTTCAAGTTTATTAATTGCTTTTTCTCCCACTTTACCTCAGAACAAATGTCTTCTATTTGTCATAGTACATTTAACTGACAAATTACATTGCACAATTTTTAAATTAACAGCAAACTAGAACTAGATGAATACAGTAGGCATGATACTTCTTGGACATTCCTTAGCTCTGGAAATGACTTTACTGCTTCTCCCTTAGAAATTCAGGTCTCATTTCATAAAGTACATTTTTTGACTTAGTGCTTCCAACAATGACAAAATTCACGGGATGACTACCAATGTTCCTCTGATTTCTCTAAGAATGTGACCAAAGTAATTAAAGGCAAAATGGCTATACCGTAAAACTACAAATACATTCATCCCAACATTAAATATCTAATTAAGTGTCTAATGCATTTCTATTCCTAAGAGAAATAGAAAGTTCTGGATCAATGCATAATTAGCTATGACTGCAGTCTTTTCTCTACCATCATTCACAATAGGTTATTTGATGGTTTGACATTACAAATAAATCTTTTTGCCCTTTACCTTGATTAGATGTGCTTCAGTAGAGGGAAAGAAAAATATAATCCTTTACGACGACATTTGATTTTCTGCAAGTTGCACAGAACCTCAGAATACTGATTTGTTTCTGCAGCATAACAATGCCCTTCTTCAATTACATATTGCGCTTTGAATTACTTCATTTTCATTTCCTACTATACAGGCACCCGACAGGACACAGGCTATGTTCATAATGATCTCTGGTCTGTCTGAAAAGACAGCACTTAGCTGTGAGCCTCATTTCCACCAGCAAAGGCCCATCTCCTTAGATAACTACATCTTCTAGGAAGGTATTCTTATAGTCAGAGGGCCACTTATCAGGTATTTCCCAATAAACAGGATCTATCAGCTATTTCTTTACACATAGGTCTTACACTGACAAATCACCTCACGCCATGTCTCTTTTAGCATTAATCATGAGAATTGGTCCCTTTTCTCATATCCCTATGCTTTCGCTTCTAACATAGCTTTCTATCTGGTAGGTAACTCTCTTTATTTATCTTTTTAGTCGGAATAAGTGTTACAAAGCTTAAAATGTTTGTGGAACCCATCACCTTCGTTGGTACAATCAAGAGTGACTAACTCCCACTTGCTCTTTCTAGCTGATAAACAGTAACATTACCATTCCCATTTACTAGAACTATTAATTCATTCTGCTTTAATAACGTAATAAATAACTTAGGAAACCTTCCCCCGAAGTCACAGGAATCCTACTAATTCCAACAGAGGCAATGAAAGATTATTATTTATTCTTTAGTGTTGGACTGCTATGTTTTACTTTAAAATATCATTTGAAGGATGACCAACCTTACACCTTTCTGTAGTGAGGTTGGCCTCTATCAGAGATATATTTGCTTCAGTACTAATAAGGTATTCATCTCAGTATCATTCAAATTTATCTTCATATCTAAGATATCTTACCTTTCACTGGAATAAAAGAGTAAAGTAAACTCGGTTCCTCTGTTTCACAGGAATCCTTATGTCTGTCCCACTGAGAGAAGTACGATGTGCATTTGTTTTGCTTCTCCCCTCCCAGCTGGTGGCTGGGAGTTTTATGCTTCTAGTTTGGAACTATGTTTTCCATCTTTTAGATGCAATGGGCCTGGATTCTGCCTCTCCCAATTTTCTTAGGTTGTTTTCTTACTCTACAAACAGAGGCATTTGCATGATTGACTTTGTCAGTGGACACACTGCCCAGCACTTGTAGGTAGGCAATGACTTTCCTGTGTCTTTTGTCACTACATATCCTGTTGAGTATCAATCTGACATCCCTCTGTCTTGCGCAGCTTAAAAATGCATGTCTGGTTCACCCAGTTTCAGTTCTCTTATAATAATAATCACCTCCTTCCACAGTCTCCACGTGACAACAGCATAATCCCCACATGTCTACATGCAGCTTCTGTATAGGCAAAAACCATATCTTGAAAGTGGATAATTAACTGTTTCAGCTATTCATACATTTGTTGATGTACCCTTAATAACCTAATAGCACAGGGATATACTTTTGGTTATGAGCTATCCCGTAATTGCTTTTTTTGCATTTTTTACTTTCTTTCTCGAACACCTGTCCTACAACCGAAGAACTATGTATGTCCTGTTGGACCTTAAAGGCCACTTCCTTACTGGTGTTTATCAAAACCTTTGTTTTATTATTACGTGTGCCCTATAATGGTAGGTGTTACATGATAATCATCTGGAAGATGAACTTTGAACTTGGTCTACACAGCATTCAGCTCCAGCTGAATTCAGTCCACTTCGCAATTTTCCGATTTTTCTCTTTTATTTTATTGTCAGCAACCACAGAGGACTTCTCTAACATCTTTCAAAACTACATTAACTATCATTTAACAAAATCTTCGAAAACAATTCTTAAGTGTCCTAAACTGTGAAGTTACATTAATATGAAAAACTTTGAATAACCATTTGGTTATTCAAAGACAAGAATGCGCCTGAACGTATGATTATATATAGAATAAAAGTTTCCATTATAAAAAAAAACAAAGAGATATCAAAGCAATTCTAAAAGACAAAATGTTAAAGCATTTCAAAAATAGTTTTTGTAACATTGAAAGTAATGTATTCTACATGAGAATGTATGTAGTTCTAGATTTCTTGTAATCTTTTATAAATAATTTATTGAACAAAAACTTAAACAAAAAATAACCATTTACAGGTTTTTCGAAAAAATAAAAGGCAAATGGGTGATTTTACTAAGTACTTTATCTAAATAAGAAAGCACCGAACATTATGGAAATAATTAGTTGAAATGTTTATTATAAATCCATTACAAATATATTGAGTTTCAAATCTTATTACAAATCCAAATTAAAAAATTTATTGCAATGAAAAATATAATTTCAAATTCTGCGATTATGCGAGATTCCACGTAAAAGAAAAAAATATTAGATTACCGGAGTCAACCATGGTCCAGCGAGTTTCTTCAGTCGTTCAACAAAAACTTTAGTATATATGTATTTCTTTTTCTTTTTTTTTTTTAGTAATTCAATCTAAACCACTGATCACATCTTCAACATACATTTCTTTTCAAGGTTATCCGATTTTCAGTGACATAAATATTCAAACAGTTACATGGTGAGAAACCTTCTGAGTCATACCTAAACATAATTCTTGGCTTTCCAGTCTTTACACCCTTTCGTGCTTGGAAGTAAGAGAGTTTTTTTGGTCTGTCTGTCAGAACAGCCAACCTATTTGTCTTCCAAGTCGTAAACAACACTTTCTTCTTCCTGTAAAAGAGTGGTCTTGTCAATGAGCATGAAATCCCTTTAAAATTTTGCTTCGTCACGCAAATGCAAAAGTTAAAAGCACTACTATACTGTATTTACAGCAGAGTAGGCATCAGTATCGTAACTTATTTCAGATGGATAATCCACAGCAGCAGCTGTTTAGAAATCTGAAGTTGTTATAGCGCTTATTCTTGTTTTGAAATCAAATAAAATTAAATTCTGTCTCAAAATTTTGTAAAGATTAGTTTGCCTCCCCTGCTTGATTGTGGTATTCTGAATTTGGAGTCGTTTCATTCTGGGTGGTCATTGCACCACTTTTGCGTTGAGTTTCAATGTCTTCGTTAAATATGTATTTGCTTACCCTAGGTTATCTCTCAGAAATGTAGAAAAAAAATGATAAAAACTATAAAAAAGGAACATCTTTGCCCCTTGAACTGTTCACAAATCCAGACATTTCCACATGGGGCGTTTCTGCCTTGAAATGTTCTATCCAAATAATCTGCTTTTAGTTTAGTTTGCTATTTCACTTCCGAAAAACATACCGAAAATTATTGAATCTATGTTTTGCTTTTTGAACTATTCTTTATAAAAGATTTTGTTAATAAAAAGAATGTTTTTCAAAGTTGTGATTTACGTAGTGATTTACTCTTATAAAAGATTCATGCAATTGCTAATAGGTAGCCATTCGGGTCATCGAAAAAGTGTCTGATGTTTTACATTTCCAAGTGCCATTATTGTATCTTACGTTACCTGGTAGAGATTTTCATTAGTAGTTGCAAGCAAGTATTACTGATAAGTAAGATCAACGCCATAATTATGAAGATTTGTACAATACCACAGCCTCAGCAGACGTTCAAACAGAAAAATATAACCCTCCATATCCTTAAGAGTCAGTCTTCGAAATTCATATCTCACTAGATTGCAATAATTCGTACATGCGACTTCAGTCTTAAAGACGAGACCTAAGAAAATTCATTAGGGGCGAAGCGAGAGATATCAAATCTGGCTCGCCATTCAAAGATCCCCGCTGCAATTTCGAAATGACTGCTACGGCAGAGCCGAGGATTCAAAAGAGAATAAAAAAAAACGTACGCACAAATTAGAGGAGTTCCGAAGACAGTCGTTGCATCACAAGGCAGATTCCTTCCTACGCGAAGTATACAGTAGTTGCGATCATAATTACAGAACTTTTCCCTTCTCCTCTTCCAATTAAAACTGCAACACTTGATTCACTTCGATTTTTTTGAGCAGCGCTGATGTGCGATTCGGAAGAATAACTGACTTCTTCGTATAAAAACTTGTGTTCACGTATTTATTTCTGCCTATATATATATATATATATATATATATATATATATATATATATATATATATATATATATATATATATATATGTGTGCGTGTGTGTGTGTGTGTGTGTGTGTGTGTGTGTAAAAATCAAAGTAGATGCACGTGACTTCATGATACAAGCAAATACCCCAGGAAAATAACAGGCAGAAAATCTAGCCGAGCACTTTCGTCCTTTAATGAGACATTCTTCTTTCCCTACATAAAGGGGTCGGTTGCCTGATGTGCCGTCTCCACTGCCCTCCTTACATCACCAGACAATGGTTCACTGTTTGGCAAAGGGGTTTTTACGACCGCATGCCCTTGCTGTTGTCAACCACAGTTATTGGCGGTGGGCGTCGCCTTTGACTAAAAAGGAAGACTGCAAGACAGCAGTTTCCACAGTTATTGGCGGTGGGCCAAGCCTTTTACTCAAAAGTAACACTGCAAGGTAGCAGCTCTCTTTTTAGTCGCCTTTTACGACACACAGGACCTACGGTGGTAGTATTCCTACACCCCTACTACAAGGTCATCCTTTAATGAGACATTGTAGAGGCACATTGAAAAGAAAACAAAAATATCAAGAATACCAGATGGTTAATTGTCAAAAGTGGTAAAAATCAAAGAGATAATCCATGATAATCGGAGATCAAACGGTCACAAACTAAAACAGACTTAACCATAAGAAAAATGGAAGCTTTGCCATACAAAGTCCAAAAATATTTATATAACTGAATAAATTAATTTTGTCATTTATATTTACCTACAATTTTCTTAATTATGAAGGCATCGAGTCTAAACAAACCAAGACTTATATTTAGAACACTTCCTAGATTCAATTATTAACCGTTCTGTGTCGCTACACGGCGTTAAAGATCTTGCCTGATTCCAGTTACTAGGATGATCTAAATCTCTCATATGTACGAATAATGCATTCGATATGTGACCAGTTCCCACTGAATATTGGTGCTGTTTGATTCGTTGTGAAAGTGATTTTCCAGTTTGTCTGTAATATATTTTATCACAGTTTTTACAAAGAATTTCATATATGCAGCCAGAAACATCTTTAGGAGAATTTTTTATTACTAAACTCTTACATTTAATATTACTGAAAATAACATTTATGTTGAAAAGCTTTAAAATTCTTGGAATTTCTAAAAACCTTTCATCATACGGTAATTTAAGAATGTTACATTTACTAGATTAAAGTTTGTCATTTGTTAAATAAAAATTTTTCTAGCTCCTTTCCGTGCTACATCTACAAAATTCCATGTGTATTTAAGTTTCAAGGCAATATCATAAATATTTTCAATCTCAGCGTCAATAAACGGCGGGCTACCGACATGCAGAGCCCTTAAGAACATCCCAGAAAAAACAGAGAATTTAACATTTTGATGATAACTGGAACAAAAATGAACAAAAGAGGCAATGTTAGTTATTTTCGAAAGACTGAAAAGGTGAAATTTCTATCATTTTTATGGACTGTTACATCAAGAAAGTTCAACTTACTATTCTTTTCTTCCTCTACATTAAATTTTATGGAGGGTACTAAATTATTGAGAGTAATCAGAAATCCCTGGAGATTTTCGTAAACTGGCCAAATACAGAAAATGTCATCCACATACCAAAACCATATAACTTTTTATAGGAATATTCTTGGTAAGAGTTTTGTCTAAAAAAAAAAAAAAATTCTTATTAAATATTGCTAAGGACGGGAGATAAGGGATTAACCCTAGCCATGCCAAACTTTTGTACAAAAAATTTCACCATTAAAACAAGATTTACTATCTTCAATTCATAACCGTATAAGACTAATAATGTTAGGTACAGTTAAAGGAATATCATAACTTACCAGTTCTTCCTCCAAAACTTGAATTAACTAACCAACAGGCATTTTTGTAAATAAAGAAACAACGTCAAAACTAACGATATTAAAATCAAAATTCAAATTTAAACTGCCTGATTTGTTTATAAAGTCAACGTTGCTTTTCACATCCGTGTTAGAAATGTTTCCTACCAAAGGTGTAAGAATTTCTACCAGCCATTTAGATATACGAACATATATATATATATATCTATATATATATATTATATATATATATCATATATATAGATAGATAGATAGATATATATATATATTATATATAATTTCAAATAATGGTGGCTAAAGTTCTTTCGCCAAAGTACTAGAAAATAGCATAGCCAAAATAAGCCTCAGGCATCTGGTAAAGGGGAGAATCTTAAATGACCTAACAATAAAATTTGAAAATCCCGACATTTTAC
>NC_061087.1:59492879-59520738 GCF_015104395.2 Macrobrachium nipponense | reverse complement strand
TGTGAAGATTTTTATGGTCATTTGTACTTATATCTTTATTTAGTTTCTAGTGTTTATTTTGTGGAATCTGAACAGATGTAAAAGTGTGTAACAAACGCCTCGTGTGTAAGTGTCTCTTGGTGATTTCGTAAAACGGCCTTCTATAACTGGGATACCAAGTAAGACTTCTTTAGTAAGTTCAGTGCACTAAACTTAAACACAAAAAGTACTTGAAATACCGAAAGTACTTAGGTTATTCCAGGGGAAATCTTTACCATTTTTTCACATTTCGGTGTTGGTGAATTTTTGTTTTTATTCATTTATCAACTTTTTCTTAAATTAAAGTGTTTATATATATTATATATATATATATATATATATATATATCTATATATATATATATATATATATATATATATATATATATATATATATTCTGTGATTAGTGCTTTCTTAGTGTTTTTGCAATTTTGGTATTTTCCAAATTTTTCTGTGTTTGCATTCACAATTTGTTTGATTAACTTAATTGTTTTCATTAATAATTAATCATTGCATATTAAATTGAGTTTAACACTTGTGAATTACTTTGCATTTAGTTAGAATTCTTTCCAAGTTTTATTGTGTTTAACATTGTGAATTAATTTTCAAATTTTAAGTGTTACTGTTACTTAGCACTTTGAATTTTACTTGAATGATTCTATTTCTTGATTTTTGTGATAAATTAATTTGATTTAATTTTACTTAATAATTGATTCAAAGAATAAATTAAAATTGTGTTGTTTTCAAGTAATAGTAAATTTCCCTGAGATTGTGAATTTCACTTATAAATTTTGAGTTTGAAAATAAATTTTTGTATTTAAAATTTTTTGTGAGTGGTTTTCTTATTTTTCACCAGTATATTGAATTTTAGGTTTAGGTAAATATAGAGTGGTAATTGAGCTGTTTTGTTTTCCTTCAATTTAATTGAAGTGAAATTAGAAAACAGGGAAATATGTAGACGTTTAAAACTTGTTGATGGAGTGATGCCCTTTAATTAATTTAATTACGTAATTTTTTTTTTTTTTAAGATGACCTCACACCTGTTTTAATGAACTCAGATTTTAAGCTATCACTGTTCCCTTTAGAGTATTCAGTCGTATTTTATATGGTGTCTGGCTGTTGTGAGGTAACTATTTTATGATTGGTAAGTGTGGTAACCAGATACTTGGCACTTGCGTCGCTATATATTTATATATATATATATATATATATATATATATATATATATATATATATACATGCATATATATATATATACATATAATATATATATATATACACACACACACACACACACATATATATATATATATAAATATATATATATATATATATAATCTATCTATATATATATATATTATATATAATATATATATATATATAGCCCGCGAAGTGCCAAGTATCTGGTTACCACACTTACCAATCATAAAATAGTTACCTCACAACAGCCAGACACCTATAAAATACGACTGAATACTCTAAAGGGATTCATGGGAAGCCACTGCCTGAACTGGTACCCTCATTTTGCACTAATATAACAAAATCAAGAAATGTAGATCTGGTCTCATTTCATCTACCACCACAACATATATCATGATCCAGTGAAAATAGCAAATGTTGAATCCCATTACTTTCTACACATAAAATGAAATATGGGAAAACGAGCATGACGAATTTTATGGGTTAAAAACACAAAACCAATAGATAATTATGATATTACATTCTAATCCTGAGCGTCTAAAAATTCATTTCCATATATATATATATATATTATATATATATATATACATGCATATATATACTCTATATATATATATATTATATATATAATATATACATATATAGATATATATATTATATATATATATATATTATATATATATATATATATATCATCTATATATATTATTATTAAAAAAAAAAAAAAAAAAAAAAAAAAATAATATAATATAATATTATATATGGAAATGAATTTTTAGACGCTCAGGATTAGAATGTAATATCATAATTATCTATTGGTTTTGTGTTTTAACCCATAAAATTCGTCATGCTCAGTTTTCCCATATTTCATTTTATGTGTAGAAAGTAATGGGATTCAACATTTGCTATTTTCACTTGGATCATGATATATGTTGTGGGTGGTAGATGAAATGAGAACCAGATTTACATTTCTTGATTTTGTTATATTAGTGCAAAATGAGGGTACCAGTTCAGGCAGTGGCTTCCCATGAATCCTCCCAGCCACTCTCACTCATTCTGTTTCACACAAACTCCACGCACACTGGTAACCAATTATAATTTTTCGCAAATGCGAAAAAAAAAAAAACCAGTTTTGATAAAAGATGATGCACAGTAACTGGCAACACATTTCACATATGTGTGTTCTAATATGTCCTGGCCATATCACGAAGGCAATGTTTGTAACAGACATAAGAGATTCCTTCAGGATATAGAAACCGTGCGACTAAGTGTCGACGTGGTCAAACACAGATTTCTTTGACCCAAGAATGACTATCTTTCGCTACCTTTACAGAAATTAGTGTCATCAAAGCGTGCACAATTCTTTTAACTTTGTAAGACAAAGCATATAACGTTATTCAGTCAGTTATTCACAACATATTTTCTATGTTCCACTTAGAAAGAATCATATAAACAATTGTGCCACTATAATATATATATATATATATATATATATATATATATATATATATATATATACACACACACACACACACACACACGCAACACTCCACTGTTTCACTTATTATATATTCATCACATTCCAAATTCTCGTGATTAAGTTATATATATCTACCCCGTTTTGACAAAACTACACAAACTGGAAACCCTTACCTGTTGACAGCGGGCGCCCTCTATCTGCAAACATGTCATTAGGTTAGGCTATTAAGCTCACATAAAACAAAAATATACTATTATTACCCAAGCAGATGAACATAAAATAAGAACAAAATGATTAATAAGTCATAGTGATAAAAACCCAAGTCTACCCCACAAAGAAAAAAACTATTTTGTTATCATTCCACTCTCCTGGCTAAGTATTCACACCCAGACCCAAAATGTCAATTGTTTCATTGTATTTGTCAAGATAGAGAATCCCGTCTCTAATATCATGGAATGGAGCCCATCTTTGAGATGGGGTTTTCTCCTGACACCCGGCGTTTACTCAACCGTCCTCTTTCCTATCACAAAAGGAATGTGTCTTTCCCCAAGTCGCCTCGGTCGGTTAGACCTGTGACATCCGTACAAACGAATGTACATACTCAACACACCCAAAACTGCCCCTGGCAACAGTACGGGCAGCCTCCAGATTAAAAATGCATACGCATCAGATTCCATCATTCAAGAAGGCTGCCTCTACAGCTCAATCTGTCTCCAAGCAAGACACGATATGCAATTCCCTGACACATCACACACTTGTAAGATGGCTCGGCCACCTATGTCCTTTGTGCACTCCTGTCGCACACCACATCAGCAACTAATGCACAATGTATCAATTTGCCACATGATTTAGGGCTACCTCCGTTGCTGGAGCCCTTGTGCCTCACCGAATGCACAGAAGTTTAAGAACTCCTAGCGCACAAATTGTGATCAGTATAACACCTTGCATGATCACTATTATTGGAATTGTGTAACGTTCATTGATGAAAAGCTCATCCTTGTTACTAGGAAAAGCAGAACTCAACGAATAGTTGTAGATGCTGGTCAAGTATGTAAACCAACTCGAAACAACTAAGCACGCACTATTATTCAGCGTCTGTGGACCCTCGTGAGTGTATCCAACACCCCCTCATCGCGAAACTGTAGATTCAACGTTTCTATTGAAGGAAACGTGGCCACCACCTCGTTGTCAAGGAAATATCCCGTGACTTCAATGCAAGTCACTCGCACTCGCCTCATCGATGATTGCAGACTCCTGATTTATCCCAGAATGTATCCTGAGATGATATACCGAAGACATCTCATCCGTTGCAAAGGCAGTCCATAGAATCGCTATTCGTGTGTAGACTCGATTCAACCTCTGGTACTGTAGAACAAAGTCGTTTCCATCACCACCATCACATAAAGTTGGGAATTCTCTAGTCATTGTGTCCGTATTTAAAAGGTCTACATGATCATAAAATAACTAAAGTCTTGCTTTACCCCACAAATCCATCATTAATTAATATACTCAATCTCCTAGTCAAATATTAAAAATTCCTCACTAAACAAAATATAATCTTTACCTACTGAATCCTCACAAATAATCTCATATCTGACAAACACTATCAAAAGAGAACCCATAATGTCTAACAGCAAAAACCCCTTTTATTGTTTATATAACTAACCTCCATAAAATATAATGCCGAACACCCCTTCTATGTAACTCACATGCCCCAACAAATTATATCTCCTATCTAAAATAGAAATGCTATTTAGAGCTTAACACTAATTACGACATCTCTCGTAAGAAAAGAAAAAAAAAAAAGATTAAGGGAAAAAAAAAAAAATAACAACAATAATAAGTGAACTTTCCCCATTACACAGCGCATATAAGAGAAGAAGAAACATATATAATTCAATATCTTTCCCAAAACGGAATATGTACTGTTACGGAATTTGCTGCCGCAGCAATCCCACCGCTGCCACAACTCTAACCTCCTTTTGACAAAACTACACAAACTGGAAACCCTTACCTGTTGACAGTGGGCGCCCCACCCTCTATCTGCAAACATTGTCATTAGGCTAAGTAAGCTCACATAAATACAAATATACTATTTATTACCCAAAGCAGATGAACATAAAAATAGAACAAAATGATCAATAGGTCATAGTGATAAAAACCCAAGTCTGCCCACAAAGAAAACTATTTTGTTATCATTCCACTCTCCTGGCTAAGTATTCACTCCCAGACCCAAATGTCAATTGTTCATTGTATTAGTCAAGATAGAGAATCCCGTCTGTAATATCATGGAATGGAGCCCATCTTTGAGATGGGGTTTTCTCCTGACACCTGGCGTTTACTCAACCGTCCTCTTTCCTATCACAAAAGGAATGTGTCTTTCCCCAGTGCCTCGGTCGGTTAGACCCCTTGTGACATCCGTGCAAACGAATGTACATACTCAACACACCCAAAACTGCCCCTGGCAACAGTACGGGCAGCCTCCAGATTAAAAATGCATACGCATCAGATTCCATCATTCAAGAAGGCTGCCTCACAGCTCCAATCTGTCTCCAAGCAAGACGCGATATGTAATTCACTACACATCACACACTTGTAAGATATATATATATATATATATATATATATATATATATATATATATATATATGGAATCTACTGTTTTTTTTTACCAGATACATATAAAATAGTAATAACCTCAATGTCCTCTTAACTTCTCAAATTCTTTGCTCTTTTTTGGATACGCTTGTCACTACAAAGCCTTGAGTTCCAACTTCAAAAGAAATTTATAATTTTTTTTTAAAGATATCATGATGTCCGGTAGCGAGAAATGAACCCGCGAGGTCTCCCTCTTGTACATAGTACTTATACCTGTCGTTTTCAGATATATATTTATTAGAGCTGGAATAGACCCATCCTCACCATCGTAGTCAAGTGGGCAATGGTTTTTATTAAATTTTAGGATGAAATAAATATGTAGAATCTACTGGTCATTTTACCAGATACATATGAAATTGTAAAAGAATTGAGAAATTAAGACGACATTACAGTTCTAAATGTATCCTGGTAGAAATGATCCAGAGATTCTACATATACATTTCAGCCTATAAAGCAATAAAAACGATTGCTCACTTGACTACTATGGTGAGTATGGGTCTATTCCAGCTCTAATGAATATATCTGAAAACGACAGTTATATATATGTACAAGATGGAGTAGACTTATCCTTCTCGTTGTCAAGTCGGCAAGGTGACCTCGTCGTGATTATGGTATCCCGCTACCGGACATTACCAAAAAACAGCAAAGAATTTGAGAAGTTACGAGGGCATTGTGGCTATTACAATCACACACACACACATACACATACACACGCACATACACACACACACATACATACACACGCACACACACAGAGTATATATATTATTTATATATATATATATATATATATATATATATATATATATATATATATATATATATATATATATATATATAAGTACACATACATGACTGAGATGATACTAATGAACTGTTTTCAATCGTTTTCGCTAGAAATAACATTTAAGACCTTGGCCTATACAGACCCGGAATCGGTTTACCTGCTTGACTCTTGGAACTCATTTAATACATTAAGCTAACTTCCAAGAGCCAAAGAGGTAAGCCGATTCTGGGTCTGTATAGGAAAATATCTATCTTTAATGTTATTTTTTTTTTTTACCGACAACGATAGAATAAAGTTTGTTAGCATCATGTGCTAAGTAAAGGATCAGCCCTCCATGAAACTGAGCCACTGATAAGAGTAACTTCGCTACAGAGGGATAGTATAGCCAAGAGGGATAGTATAAGGGAAATACTACGGGACCTGGACAGCCATAGATCTTAAAGAATTATGGAATAGATAACTAATTTTCTTAATGCAGAAGATACACAGTTCTACCTAGTATTAGATTATGTTGAATCTGAGTCCAAAATGAAGACTTGAATGGGTAGAAACAAACTGGAGGTAAAAGAGAATAAAATAGAACGCATTTTACCAGTCAAAAAGCAATCTAAAAATGCTCGTGACTAAAGCAGTGAAAATGTAATAGTTAAACATTTCATAATTAACGTTAAACACAGGTTGTTTAAAAATTCTAGTACTTGAGTGTAAATTCGCAATACTAGACAAAGGGAATTGCTTTTATAAAGGTCTTCCAAATCATACTGATGGCGTCACAAGACTAAATTACTGAAGCCCCCTGATAGCGTTATTCTATGTCAACTGAGTTACAATGGCTAGCTACTTTTGAGAGCAAGAATAGAATATAAAACATATTTTGATCTAAATAGCAGTGAAGAGTAGGAAAACAAAATGTTTAAGAGATGCTCTCGGTTTCTACCAAATGAAGTTGAACTGTGAGTAGAAACATGGATAAATAGAAAAATTTAGGAGAGTGAATTCAAAATATATCAAGGATATATAAAAAAATAAAAGTATTTTTGAGCACATTGAACCCAGGCTATTCAGTGAGCTACCACAGAAACTAAAATGTCTTAAAGACTTGTAGACACCTGAGAATAAATGCCAATTATAATTACCCACAATTTCAAATGTAAAACTACTAACGAATTATAAGTTACAGCGAATAAATAATAAGGACCCATCCTCATTAACATAGCAAGGGACGGATTAGGACTTCCAAAATAAATATTATAGATGAGAAAAGAAAGTATTTACAGATATATACTATAAAGTATAACTTTCGAGGAAGTATGTGGTTTTGATGAAGTCAATGAGGATATCTTATCTTCTTTGAACAAACCTCTTTCTCTCTCTCATTCCTCCTTTCTCTCTCTCTCTCATCTCATTCCTCCTTTCTCTCTCTCTTTCTCTCTGCCATTCCTCCTCCTCTCTCTCTCTCTCTCTCTCTCTCTCTCTCTCTCTCTCTCTCTCTCTCTCTCTTCAAATAGGTTTATTCTTCATATTGAAATACCTATGATTCAAGTAGGTAGAAATCTTCTGTGAATGCTATCATTGAACATGAATTACACCTTTACATATTTATCTGCATATTTTCTTATCTACTTATTTCATTGCTTACAAATTTTACTTGTTTGCTTCCTGATTTCATTCCTTACTTGCTCGATTGCTTACAATCTTAAGGCCCCCTGGTCTATCTATATTTTTATGTGTGTGTTTGCATATTACTTATTTGCTCGCTTATGTATTTATTTATTCATTTGCATATTTGTATTTATTGGTTTATTTATTGTCACATATGTAGCACATCTAATCTAATTGTTGTTTATGAAATAGTCACAAAACTGATTATCTTGAACATGAACGCGATCATTATGTTAATAATAATACCAAAAGTAACATCTGACTTTTGGTATTATACAAAATTCATTTTCAAATAAATTTCCTCAACATCACGAACACCTTTACTCTCTGGTATGGTTGCCTGTTAATTTCTAGGTTTATGTCACCTCAAAAACCTGGATATCACACACATATTGGCGAATACAGAGCTGAAATTAAAATTTCTTACAGTCTTTTGAGAAATGGTAAAACCAGAAGTACTATTGTTTGTGCATCTCAAAGACATTTGGTTCTATGTAGAATGAACTTATAATGATTAGTGAATATTGACTTGCTGCGATAAAGACAGATAATCATAATTTTTTTTATAAATATGGTATTTATTCAGAATTTCTAATTGTTTAACCATCATGAACAGCGGTCTTTGGGAGCAAATGAATGTTTTCAGGAAAGGTAAGTTCGTTAGGAGGCAATGGCAATTTTACAGGCAAGTTAATGTTATTATTACTATTATCATTACTCCTTGGAATTGAAATATTTACCAAGATTCAGACATATGACATTATACTATGAACACACACTTCATGAGAATCTACATTAGTGCAGTTAACGACATTAATTTGATTTACGTTCAGTAGTTAAGCTTGATCCTTCTGCACATGATGTTCTAAGAAGCTTGTGAAAAAACAGTTTTGTCCAGGTATTGTACTTTGCTTCTCTTTAGTGAATTCTGTATCTGGATCAATCTAAGACAGCCGCTCCCGTTCTAAAGAGCCAAATCAATTGTACTGACCTTTTTAAGCATTAGAATGATTTTTTACTCCTTTTGATCGCATTTTCAAGTTGTAAAACCGAGTGTTTGTAATAATATAGCATATTCAAAAAGGGCTTGGAATTAACACGAAAGATCTAGAACTCGGTTGCTCTAATTTCCTCTGGGTTATATTTATACACACAACACACACACACACACACACACACACACACACACACACACACACACACACACACACATATATATATATATATATATAATATTATATATATATATATATAGATCTCGTGTTTAGCTTTTTATCTATTTCCATTAGTGCATGCACTCTTATTCATTATTCCCTTATAGCTTTAGTATTTCAAATAAATATAATTTCTATTAATTTGCCTTCATTTTTTTTAGTTTGTCTTCTTAACATAAGAGTATTCTTTCTATTTTTCTTCTTTACATTCGTTCTTCTTCATATTCTTGATACCTCTTCTTTGCTACCTGTTTTGTAATTTCACTCATCTCTGCCATTCTGTCCAGATTTGATTCAGCAATAACCCCCTTCCTTTCTCGCGACAAACTTCTAGGAGCTCTCATCTTCTGATCTTTTGTATCTTGTCTCTTCCTGTTGTCCTTTGAAGTTCTTATAAAGTCCTTATCAGATATGTAGGGTTTACTGATAACACTAATATTAGGAAGTGGTCACAATAGCTTTAGATTGCTTCAGAATCAGAGCGTATTGCAAAAATTGGATCCTCTGAAAAATGCTTTCTATTTTACCATTTTCTTTACTTTTCTCATTATTCTACAGTGGTACCTTGACCTACGAGTTTAATTCGTTCCGTGGCCGAGCTCGTAGCTCAATTTGCTCGCACATCAAAACAATTTTCCCCATTGAAATACTTATAATGCCCTTAATCCGTTCCAACCCTCAAAATGCCTCACCATATTTTTTTATTTATGTTATTATATAAGGAAAATACATTTCTAAATAACAAATATTGTATAAAAACATAATAGAAAGAGTATTTAAAGATATAAGGTTTCATACACTATACAGGTGGTGTTTAAATTACAATAATTCGTCTTACGATAATCGGATTTTACGAGAGACCAAATTCCAATAGCCTAACTTTATCCCATCTTCTAGTTAAAAAGTTAAAAAAACAGCAAAAGAGAATGATGAAAATATTGTTTTAACGTTACCTACTCGTTGCGTAAGTGTGTGCAACCATGAACAACCGAACGAGCAACAGTTTTTTTTTTTTTTGTTTTTTTTTTTTTTTGCTAATTGCAACCGAATTGGATAACAACAGCATCCGTTTGGCTTGCATTTCAACCATCGTACGATAGTAAACAGTTACCGTAGTGGATGTTATAAATGACGTTTTATGTACAATAGGACCGAGATATTTTTATGTAATAATTTTATTCGCTATCGGTATATCGACTTAAAAACACGTAGCATAATTAAAAATTCCATTGTCTCATATAAGTCAGGTATCCAGATATTCGTTTATGCTAACTAGAAGCAAGGAAATTCCCTCAGAATTGAGTAAAGTATGGCGAAACAAACTTGTACAGAGTTTAAGATTAAATGTTTAGCCAGTTGGAAAAGCTTCGTCAAGGGGCGAACATGAACATTGTCCAAAATACATAGAATTGAACAGCATCGGTCTAGGGCAGATATATATGTCTAGAATGGTCTGGCTCACGAAGTCTGATTTGTGTAGAGGTGTGCAAGAACAATTATGATAATGATTAGATAAATAGCACTAGTTAAATAAATAATCAGGGCCACGCAAAAATATTTGGCTTCCTCAGTAGGACGACAAAAATTGTCGTTAGGCAGCAACTGGTGGCTCAGATATCGTTTATTTATTTATTTATTTATTGCCATCTATGTTAGTATTATTGCCATCTTAGAATTTACTCACAAGAGAGATCTTAGTTTCGAAGAAGAAATGTCCACCAGACTAGTAAGACGACGAATTTCTGGCTTATTTTCGAAGAATAAGACTTACTTGATACAGGATACACTTAAAAGATTGCTTGTGGTTGTATAATTAGAACAATACTTGACACAGGGTATACCAAAAAGATTGTTTGCATTTGTAATTAGAATAATACTTACCTGGCACACTGTATGCCAAATAGATTGTTTGTAGTTTTAATTAGAATGCTTACCTGGCACAGGGTATGCCAAATAAATTGTTTGTGGTTGTAATTAGAATAATATCTACCTGGCATAGGGTACACCAAATAGATTTTTTGTAGTTGTAATTAGAATAATATTTACCTGGCACAGGGTATTCCCGATACATTGCCTTCAGTTGTAATTAGAATACTTACCTGGTACAAGGGTATTAGATAAAATAAAGTTGCTTCTAGTTATAATAAGAAAAGCATAACTTATCGTGGCACAGGGTACTCCAAATAGATTGTTTGTGTTTGGACTTAGAATAATACTTACTTGCACAAGGTGCACCAAATAGATTGCCTCTAGTTGTAATTAGAGTAATACCTGGCACAGGGTATTCCAAATAAATTTCCTCTAGTTGTAATTAAAATAATACTTACCGCACAGGGTATTCCAAATAGATTGCCTTTAGTTGTAATTAGAATACTTACCTGGTACAGGGTATTCCAAATAAATTGCTTCTAGTTATAATTAGAAAATATTTACCCTGCATCGGGGACGCCAAATAGATTGTTTGTGTTTGCAATTACAGTAATACTTACATGGCACAGGGTACACCAAATAGATTGCAATTAGAAGCCTACTTACCTGGCACAGGGTACCCCAAACAGATTACCTCCAGTTGTAATTAGAAGCATACTTACCTGGCTCAGGGTACACCAAATAGATTGCTTCTAGTTGTAATTAGGAGCATATTTACCTTGTACAGGGTACACCCAAAATACACTTGCTTCTAGTTGACATTAGAAGCATACTTACTGTACAGGGTACACCAAATGGATTGCCTCTAGTGTTAATTAGATAAATACTTGCCTGGTACAGGGTACACCAAATAGATTGCTTCTAGTTGTAATTAGAAGCATACTTACCTGGCACAGGGTACATCAAATAAATTGCTTTCTAGTTGTAATTAGAAGCATACTTACCTGGCACAGGGTACATCAAATAAATTGCTTCTAGTTGTAATTAGAAGCATACTTACCTGGCACAGGGTACATCAAATAAATTGCTTCTAGTTGTAATTAGAAGCATACTTACCTGGCACAGGGTACATCAAATAATTGCTTTCTAGTTGTACTTACCTGGCACAGGGTATTCCAAATAGATTGCTTCTAGTTGTAATTAGAAGCATACTTAACCTGGCACAGGGTACCTCCAAATAAATCGCTTCTAGTTGTAATTAGAAGCATATTTACCTGGCACAGGGTACACCAAATAGATTGCTTATAGTTGTAATTAGAAGCATACTTACCTGGCACAGGGTACATCAAATAAATTGCTTCTAGTTGTAATTAGAAGCATACTTACCTGGCACAGGGTATTCCAAAATAAATTGCTTCTAGTTTGTAATTAGAAGCATACTTACCTGGCACAGGGTACACCAAATAAATTGCTTCTAGTTGTAATTAGAAGCATACTTACCTGGCACAGGGTATTCCAAATAGATTGCTTCTAGTTGTAATTAGAAGCATACTTACCTGGCACAGGGTACACCAAATAGATTGCTTCTAGTTGTATAGAAGCATACTTACCTGGCGGCAGGGTACACCAAATCAAATTGCTTCTAGTAATTAGAAGCATACTTACCTGGCACAGGGTACATCAAATAAATTGCTTCTAGTTGTAATTAGAAGCATACTTACCTGGCACAGGGTACACCAAATAAATTGCTTCTAGTTGTAATTAGAAGCATACTTACCTGGCACAGGGTACATCAAATAAATTGCTTCTAGTTGTAATTAGAAGCATACTTACCTGGCACAGGGTATTCCAAATAGATTGCTTCTAGTTGTAATTAGAAGCATACTTACCTGGCACAGGGTACACCAAATAGATTGCTTCTAGTTGTAATTAGAAGCATACTTACCTGGCACAGGGTACACCAAATAGATTGCTTCTAGTTTTTTGTAATTAGAAGCATACTTTACCTGGCACAGGGTATTCAAATAGATTGCTTCTAGTTGTAATTAGGAAGCATATTTACCTGGCACAGGGTATTCCAAATAGATTTGCTTCTAGTTGTAATTAGAAGCATACTTACCTGGCACAGGGTTACACCCCAAATAGATTTGCTTCTAGTTGTAATTAGAAGCATACTTACCTGGCACAGGGTATTCCAAAATAGATTGCTTCTAGTTGTAATTAGAAGCATACTTACCTGGCACAGGGTCAAATCAAATAAATTGCTTCTAGTTGTAATTAGAAGCTACTTACCTGGCACAGGGTACTCAAAAATAGATTGCTTCTAGTTGTAATTAGAAGCATACTTACCTGGCACAGGGTACATCAAATAAATTGCTTCTAGTTGTAATTAGAAGCATACTTACCTGGCACAGGATACACCAAATAGATTGCTTATAGTTGTAATTAGAAGCATACTTACCTGGCACAGGGTACATCAAATTAATTGCTTCTAGTTGTAATTAGAAGCATACTTACCTGGCACAGGGTATTCCAAATAGATTGCTTCTAGTTGTAATTAGAAGCATACTTTACCTGCACAGGGTACACCAAATAGATTGCTTCTAGTTGCAATTAGAATAATACTTACCTGGCAAAGGGTACAACAAAAAGATTGATGTCATTTCCTTTGCCTCTTCCAGTATTATATATTTGGTTCCTAGTTCATTAACCTTTCTGCTATATCCTTTATCGTAGGATATACTAAGTACTGAAGACTCCCTCCACAATCCAGGATTCCTTCTGCTCACATCTGGTCCTCGGGTCTCCAGCTTGCTTCTGTTTGGAAATCTTTTAGTGCTTCTGAATCTTCATCCTCCACTGTTATTGCCTAATGAGTGCTTTGTTTTTTTTGGTCTGCAGGTGATGGTTAGGCCGAAGTTCGCGTTCTTCATGGTGTCTTTTTGATGAGATTATCTTCTGGAACCTCAATTTCTCTGTGCATTTCTCTCCAATTGCATCTGGAGCTTCCGTACTTATGTGGTTTTTCCTCAGCTATTCCCTTTATATCTATTAGCTCTTCCTTTCTTCTTGTTATCTACTTCTCCAACTATTCCTGCCTTCGTTGCAGCTGTCTGTTTTTTCCTAAGTTTCAACATGAGTTCCGCCCTCGTCTTCCACAATCCAGGATTCCATCCATTCACATCTGGTCCTCAGGTCTCCAGTTTGCTTCTCTCTGGAAAGCTTTTGGGGCTGTCGCATCGTCGTCCTCGACTGTTATTCTTTTCTCTAGGCTTCCTTTTACCTTAGATTTCAAATCAGACGCATGCGAGCTCTGAAGCCTCAAGATGGACTTCTAAGGATCTCGAAGCTTGCATCGAGAGTCTTTGGATCCAGTGAACCTTATACCGTTGGGTGTACAGTTCATTTTTCAATCCATCTTTGTATCTTGAGTCTTCGCATCAGCATGTGAATTCCATTTCATTATTCCTTTCTTGGTCGAACTTCACTGGGTGGCAGGCCAGACCTGGAGCCTCAAGGATTCTAAAACGACTTCGGGATAAACCACCCCTCAGACTTGAGCGAATTCTAGTTATATTTCTCCTGGTCAGTTTCCGCTGCTTACTGAATGCTTCCCTATAGCCTTAGATTTCATAATTCATTGAATCCTTCGAGGTCTCGTTCATCGATGGCAGGAAGGCGTAATGAAATTGGCGTCATCTGTGAGGATAATGCAAGTACGTGTGTTTTTTATGCCTTTTCTTTCATAGTTCTTCCGTTCGAAGTTTTGGATTTTCAACATACGAAGTTTCCGCCTGTTTCTTATATGTTCGAGAAAAATACGGAAATTTATCATTTGTCTCCAGTGTATCAACTTCCTTGACATAACTTCAAGTCAGGAGTTTCTCTTTGTAATGTTATGATGACGTGTGCAATAACAGAATATTTTCTTCTGGGGTTAACCTTGTTTTTATATTTATTTCTTATTTATTTCTTTTTATTTACTTGCATCTCATTAGATACATACTCACCGTGTGAGTGTGATATCATAGGTCTTTCACTGAATGATTTGGTACGCTTGATGTAACTCCAAATGTTGTCATACTTCTCTCTTCTCTCTCTCTCTCTCTCTCTCTCTCTCTCTCTCTCTCTCTCTCTCTCTCGCAAAATACAGCTAATTGAGAGTGACTATCGCATTGCCAATTGGTGGCCGGACCGTTGCGAAGGAAAATTTACCCTACAATTTAGACAAAACAGTTGTTGTCGGTGCTGTGATTTTGCAGATGTTCTTGCTCTAGATTGCAATGCAGATGTACTGAGCTTTTTAATCTTTTCTTGTAAAGAAAATCAGGTGGCCGAGTTTGACATCTGTTCGATAAACGATGCCTGCTTGGAGAGAGAGAGAGAGAGAGAGAGAGAGAGAGAGAGAGAGAGAGAGAGAGAACATTACATCGCCAGCAATGATATGCTAGGAGGTGTGACATTTGTTTGACTTCTGTTCAGTAAACAATACTTGCTTGGCGGAGGAGAGAGGAGAGAGAGAGAGAGAGATGGAGAGATAGAGAGAGAGAGAGAGAGAGAGAGAGAGAGAACGTTATATCGCCAGCAATTATATGTTAGGAAGTTTGACATCTGTTCAGTACATGATGCTTGTTCGTCAGCGTTATTACTATTATCAGACACTTGTAGATTATATTTGTCTGCGAGAGAGAAGATAGAGAGAGAGAGAGAGAGAAGAGAGCGAGAGAGAGAGAGAGAATGGCATCAATATATCGCCAGCAATGAGAAGATAGGAGAAGATATGGATCAACCTGAATGACTGTTTTCGAAGCAGCTTTGTTGTCATGAAAATGAGACGATTTCCTTCGACTCAGAAGCCGAATTTAGTCTCTTATTTTTTGTTACATTTTTCTCCACGATTTTATTCGTTTATTATTTTTTTGGTTTAGTATTTGGGCAAGGACACCAGCTCTCTATTGATTTTTTTACGTCAATCGGTACAAGATAATGAATTTAGAAGATTGTGGTTTTTTATTGTAAAATTATTTAGCAGTTTGAGGTTGGTGCTAAGGAGTCGTGGAGGTATTGTTTTTGAATGCGTCTAGGGAGAAAAGGGTGAATCTGACACTTGTTAATGTGTACCGGTTTATGTAATAAAAATATGTGAATGGTCATAATTGGTTTTTATTACCCTCACTCTTTATTGTTCAACCTTCCATAGAGTTTCATTATGTTAGGTTATGGAGTTTACAAATCTTTTTGCATTCATACTATCACATGATATGACATGTTATGCCTCTGGCAGCGAGTCATGGCGAAAACGGTGACTGTTGTGGGTGCTTATCAGTTGCTTATTTGAATTTGAATGGAGTTTAGAAATCTTTTTGCATTCATACTATCACGTGATATGACATGTTGCACACCTGGCAATGAGTCATGAAGAAAGTCAGGTTAAGGGAGTTATAATTTATTTTACTCATATTCATATCTTTTCATATACTCACATGCAGATAAATATGTGAAGATGTAATTCATGTTTAATGATAGCATTCACAGAAGATTTCTACCTATTTGAATCATAGGTATTTCAATATGAAGAATAAACCTATTTGAAGAGAGAGAGAGAGAGAGAGAGAGAGAGAGAGAGAGAGAGAGAGAGAGAGAGAGAGAGAGAGACCCTCGTGTATTTTGAGAGTTGGTTTTTGGAAGTTATTGGGTCAGCATTACCTCATTGTTCAGCGAGCAGAGCGAAAATAGCACTATTTAGAAACTGAATGTGTTTTTCATCTTGACTCATGGTCGATGTTCGCCAAATCGTGGCCCATTTGAATACGAATGTTTAAATGTTTACTGGTGCGCCTAAGTGTGAATGTGGTCTTCGGCTGTCATAACCTAGACTCCTCATGAAAGTGGAAATGGCTGAGCACCACAAAAATACTTGAGTTGTTAAGACTCAGATTGATGCTAAGCATGTGGGGAAAAAGTGTATAAATGAAGAATAATAGAAGAAAGAGCTTAGATTAATAAGGAAAATTATTTGCCCATTAGAGCAAAGTATTGAGTAAATCCAATCATTATCTGACAATTTCAAGTATTGAGGAAAAGTGTTATATCATTAAAACTTGTTTTTTCTTTGGATTTGAGGCAGCATCTCTAGAGAAAGGTGGTAGAGATAAACTAGAGACCAATGTGAAAATCATATCACTCCCTTAAAATAATACAGCACAGGTTTTGAGCGAAAATAGGACTATTTTGAAACTGAATGCGTTTTTCAGCTTGACTCATGGTCGATGTTCACCAAATCGCGGCCCATTTGAATACGAATGTTTCCTGGTGCGCTTAAGTGTGTCATCAACTTAACACTTTCGCGGGATTAAGGTGGATTAAATACACACTTCATGTAAAGTATTCACAGCTTTATTATTCCTTCATTCCGTTACAGGTGGTATAACTTGTTACTTAGCATAGTGTTACTATCCTGATCCTGGCTGCCTTTTTTTTATCTAGTTTACATGCTTCCCTCTTTTTGACCGGGTCCCGCCAGCATTGCAGAGTAGAAAACTAGTAATTTATCTCTATATCAGAGTTGTAAATTTCTCCTTCCAACAAAAATGACAAAAAAAAAACATATATTATGGAGTCATCATAACAGAATATGGGACCAATAACACTGGACTATCAAGTGAGAGAGAAAAAAATTTTACCCTTCCTTAATATGGAATTATAAATCCAATCGTAATGGGGGTCTAGACGTGCGACCCGACCTGGTTACCTTTTGTGGTGTATTTTTAGGAATGCAAGGAGTACATAAATCAAGATCACTGGACTCGATGGTGATGTGGCAATATCAGCATAAGGACACTCACCAGCGTTGTTGGTGTCTTTAATGGGAGTTATTGGAACATTCTGAGGGGAAACATTTTGGTCAGTAGGCACATTACTAGAGACTGCAGGTGGTGGTAACCTTGGACTTAAGACAGGCACATTCTTATCATCATTAATGGCACCAGTACTATCTGCTGGGGGGGCGGGGGTCGGGGAAACAGGAATCTGTCTAAGAAACATTTGTGAGGTATGCCTCTTGCAAATCACATTGTCAGAACTGGCTAATTTTACCTTGAAATTTCTAGCATTGATTACTTCAGCCACACTACCAGGCGGACACTCTGCTCCAACGCCAAAATTTAAAAAGAAAATCACATCACTCGCCAGAAATTTGGACTTAAAATCAGAGTTTTTAGCCTTATCCGGCCTAGCTAAGGGAGGTCCCAAGTGATCAAGTGCAGATCTAAATGCCCTGCCAAACAACAATTCTGCTGGTGAGTAATCTTCCCTCCCCAAACAAAACAGGGGTACAATTTAAGAGGTTTACAAAATGATTAAGTCCAACTGCTCAAAAACAGGGACAAAACAATTAAAGTATTATACAGGGCAGGGCCGGATCCACAGCTGTGGGGGCCCTGGGGCACATCCATTTGTGGGGGCCCTATATCCAGTTGATTTATTTATTTTATTTTATTTTCTTCTTATATTTTTTTTCAGTGAGGTGGAGGGGCGAGTGCAGTGAGTATTTTCCACCAGGGCAATTCTGGGTTATACTGAGGACTATTATTGGCCAAAAAATGAAGAGCTCTTAGTATTCAGATTAAGTAGGTGTTATAGAATATATAGTCTCCACATTAGGAAGTACTGTAGCTAAGGAAACACCAAGGAGCTTCTACATTATTATTATTTAACTAATTTACAGGAACAGAGCAGGTTTACGTACTTATTATTGTTTGAAAATCTATTTCCCGAAGAATATTACTTTCAATACTCATTATAGCCAACCATAAATACAACTCTGGCTCATTGACGTTCAAAGTCGGTTTCTTATTAGTTTTATCTGGGAAAATTACCTTTCACCACGACAATTGGACACCATTAATACCAAATAGATTCTCAACAAGATTTCAACATTACAAAAGTTGCCTGTAAGCCACTTTCAGGGAGAATTTTGTAGAAATAGAGTTCTCTTTCCCGTCGAGTTTTACCAATTCAGCAAAATTAACGAGTTCATCTTTGAGACTGGGCTCTAGGTCACCTTTGTAAAAACTCACAAGACTAGCTGCAGCTGAACTAATCTCATCAGCATCCATATCTTCTAAGCGATTTAGGAATCCAATGCGCTTACACACAATATCATAAGCATCTATGCTGTCACTCATAGATTGGACAATTTGGTCTATAACTGGAAGGAAACTGTTTGCACGAAACTTTACCTTGAGACTCATCTGGGCATTCTCTGCTTTACCTTAATCAAGTGGATTAAGACGCGCGTTCCTCACACAATGGCGATCTTCAGCATACTCTTCTGTTCCAGACAGTCTGATTCCAGCTGCTTCATATTCCTCATATTTTTCTCTCTTTGTTTCAATAAATGTTTTCAAAGACTTGAGTGCTTTCACTGCAGTACTGCGAACCATTTTAGGATCTTGTAGAATATGGTTTGTTGCATTGAATCTTTCCAGGATGTCATTCCAAAATGTAGCAAAAATGGCTATTTCTAATTTACCAATTTTTTCATTTAAATTACATGCTTCATTCCGAGCCACAGCCTTGTTTTCCTCATCAGTCATTATGTCATGAAGAGCCTCTCTCATCTCTCTGTAATCATGCACTGTAGCCTTTGTTACATCTGCTCTGCAAAACCAACGAATTTCATTTAGTCGCTTGGGAACATACAATTGCTTATCTTGTTAAATTTTCTTTGAGCGTAGCATAGCGTGCCGTGCTGTGAAAAACATATAAATTTGTTGAACAAAGTCAAAGTAGTGAATATCTGCAGAACATGTATTAGCTGCTGCCTTTCCCACTAAATTAAGGGAATATCCAAAGCATGGCATAAACTCTAATAATGGATTCTTGTCTTTGATGGGGCTTGCATTCCTTTATACTTCCTGCTCATATTAGCAGCATTATCATAGGACTGCCCTCTGCAATCTTTGAGATCAATATTGTGGCCCTCTAAAAACCGAAACAGGGCTTTGGCCATATCAGAACCATTGTGATCTCGATCGTCCATGAATGTCAGGAACCTTTCTTTTGGCAATGTGTCTTCCATATAGCGTATGATTTAAGTTAGTTGATCAATGTAACCCTCATCTGTGACCCTCATCTGGGGTTGAGTCAAGAGAAATAGAATAATATTTTGATTTCTCGATTCTTGATATTACCTCTTGCAGTACATGTTCGCCCATTATTCCAATTACTTCTTCACAAATTGTAGAGGAGAGATAATTTGTGTGACCTCGTCCTTCATTAGCATGCAGTTTGATGTGAGTTGGAAGACATGGATCATACCCTGATACGAGTTCCAGTATACCAAGAAAATTCCCATTTGATGGAGAACCAATAAGTTCATCTGTGCCTCTGAATGCTAGTCCTCGTTCAGCGATAAATTTAATTTTACTTACAATACTTGAAAGAAGTTTACACCAGTCTTCTTGTAATTGAGCTACTTGCTTTTTTTAATTCTTGATCTATTCTGCCATATTCCTTCCCTAGTTTGGCTACAGTAATGATGGATTCTAGATAGTACTTTGATTTCTCGTGATTAGGTATCCTGTCATTGCTAAGCTTCCAGTCACAAAATCCATCAGTGGCTAATTTACTCTTTTCAGATCCTGAATTAACAAGTTTACATGGAAAACAATAAACTTTGCCAGTTGTTGGAGAGAAACAGAGCCATGGACGATAAATTATTTCATTATTCATTGTTTTCCTTTAATCCGGCCCTGATACGGGATAAACTGGATTGGTAGTTCAGCAATTGCAAGATCAAATATGTCTCACCACAAAATCTTTTAGAATCTGCCATTATACAACTTCTTCCCACTGTAATTTGAATGTCAGTGTTGGCCTATTTTATTTAGACCTTTGTATAGGTAGCATGTTTAAGAATGACCTCAAAGATAGATTCATAGACTTAAACAAGAATTAGTTGCCTTATAGATATTTTCTTGTATATGTATGTTTAATATGATGATTTGTATAAGCTTATTTTACAAAAAAAAGATTTGAATGTGGACAGTTACCACCTGTGATAATCCTTTAATTGTCTTGTCCCTGTTTGTGAGCAGTTGGACTTAATCTTTTTTGTAAACCTCTTAAATTGTACCCCTGTTTTCTTTGGGAAGTTTACTAAGATCTCCAGGTGCGTTGGATTCTAGGTACTTATTTCCTTTATAATCCTTATCTGTCATTTATACGACCCTTCCTTGTACATTCATGTTGTTATGTGTCAGTCTGCTAATTAAAGGACCTTGAGTCGAAAGATCTAGTAGCACTCCATTTTCTTTCGTGGCTTCTACCTTTATATATATATATATATATATATATATATATATATATATATATAGTATGAATATTTGTGTGTATATATATTATATACGTACATATATGCTTGAGTATGTACACACACTCACATGCATGCCTGTGATATATTTATGTGAAATTATATTAGAAATACAATATGACAGCTGAGGTAAAATTAGAATCAGAAAAAGATTAATAGAGAATACAAATAAGTACAAAGTTGGTGGTCCAGCAGAGTTCTCTGTTAATTGTCCAGAAGCCTCAACTTCTTAATATTAATAGTAACAAACTTCTCAGAATAGGACACCCTCTGCCTATACGCCTACTTTAGACACTTGAGACACAATGACGGAGACTTCGGAGGAGTAAAGGCAATTAGTGTCCTGTGTTACATACTTAATTAGGTTCATCACTGAATATTTAAGAATAAGACACGGATGGGTTCTGTAAGCTTGTAACACAATATTAAGAAAGGATAAATGAAAATTTAGTAACGAAAATAATTATTTATATTAACACAAAAGGTAAGTAAAAATAAACATTCCTCCCTTAGCAGAACAATGCTATAAATCACACCCATAAATAAAGAAATTAAACCTCATTCAAAATATTGAAAAAAAATATACAGAAAATACTCAAAAATAAATAGGCAGCTCCTTCGACCCTCCTCCCAGCAAGAGACCAGAGTGAGACTAACTTAAAGCCAGGGAAAAGGTCCGAAGGAGACAAACAACGCAGAATATAACAAGTGATTCCGTATTCAAATGGTAGTTATACAGTTAACTAAACAGGACAATAATTAAATGGTTCAGCAATATGTACAAATTTAACAATATGCGTCACACCTCCCCCCAAAAGGCCGAGCCCAACGGAGTGGCTCGGAAGAGTGAGGAGTTCAAGGTACTTTGGTTCAGGCTCTTGACAGAGCATCCGCGATAACATTGTCACTTCCTTTAAGGTGGAGAATTTTCAAGGGGAACTTCTGTAGATACAGAGCCCAACGGAGTAGTCTCTGGTTGTGTGACTTCATCTTCTCCAGGAAAGTCAACGGATTGTGATCAGTGTAGGTTACTATCTCAGAAGCTCCCTGGAGATAGCACTCAAACTTCTGCAGTGCGAGCACTAAACTCAGTGCCTCCTTTTCAATAGTGCTATAAGACATTTGATGGGACAGGAACTTGGTAGACGTGTAGCACACTGGATGCAGAAGACCATCTCCCGCTGATTTTTGCAGCAACACTCCACCAGCCCCTGTATCACACGCATCTACTTGGATACAAAAAGGTTTATTAAAATCAGGTGTACATAGGACAGGGTTGCTACAGAGTAATAATTTGAGTTGATTAAATGCTTCTTGACATTCTTGAGTCCATATGAACTTTACCTTAGAGCTAGTTAGGCTAGTTAAGGGTGATGCTACAGATGCAAAGTTCTTGCAAAACTTCCTATAGAATGATGTCATACCCAAAAAACGCCGTAGTGATTTTTGAGAAGTGGGGGCAGGATACTCAAGTACAGCATCAATGTTAGCAGTCTTAGGACGGACATGCCCACTACCTATAATATGGCCTAGGTAGGAAATAGTAGCATGGCAAAATTCAGTCTTCTTTAGGTTAATTGTTAAATTAGCTTCCTCTAGTCTTTGGAATAACAATTCTAGTCTACGGATATGTTCCTCAAAAGTTTCACTGATTACGAGGATGTCATCCAAATAACAAAAGACACCATCAAGATCTCTAATGGTATCATTAATAAGCCTCTGAAACGTGGACGGAGCATTGGTAAGACCAAAAGCCATTACTTCATATTGAAAAAGGCCAAATGGAGTAATGAAGGCTGAAACGACTTTAGCTCTTTCTGTTAGGCCTACCTGATAATACCCTTTTAAAAGGTCCACTTTAGTCATGTACCTGGCTTGTCCAACAGAATCTATGATGTCATCTATTCTTGGTAATGGATATGAATCTTTAATAGTTACCATATTCAGCTTGCGGTAATCAGTGCAAAACCTTAAGTTACCATCCTCCTTTGGTACTAGAAGACAAGGTGAAGCCCATGGAGATTTACTTGGAACTGCTAGGCCATGTTTGAGTAAATATTCCACTTCCCTCTTCATCTGTGCTTTTCAATCAGGACTCAGACGATATGGAGGTTGACGAATGGGCATCGTACCTGGGACAAGTTCAATATCATGCAGAAGTAAAGTACTTTTCCTGGGAAAGTCACAAAAAGAAACATTATTAATAAGAGTCTGTAGCCTTTGAGAATGTTCACTAGGTAAATGGGACAACTTCACTTCCAGGTTTTGTAAAACTTCTGAATTGGATTCTGGGCTCCAAGAAGGTATGAGGTCATCAATTGAGTTCGCAGTTGCAGAGGTATTCTCTGATGCAGAATCTATATTAATCATATTAACAACCAAGTCTCTAGAACAAGGTCCAGGTTCCTACAGTGATATTTTTTTAAAAGATTATATGAACTATTTGAGTGGATTTTCTACGGTCAGGAGTCTCAATTACATATGTATTATTGTTGACATTTTTCAGTACCTTATATGGTCCAAAGAACTTTGACTTTAGGGGAGAACTATGAACAGGAAAATAAGCCAAAACCAAATCGCCTGGGAGTAATTTTCTAACTTTACTAGATCTATCAAAATTAGTTTTCATTTCTAACTGTCGAGCTTCGAGATTTTCTTTAGCTAATTTCCTAACATCACAAAGAATTTTCTGGAGCTTTGACATATATTGTTTAACAGACTGAATTTGACTGGAAGAGGGTGCACTCAACCACTCATCTTTAATTACACTAAGAGGTCCTCTAACCGACCTTCCAAATAACATTTCAAAAGGGGAAAATCCGAGAGACTCTTGTGGGGCTTCTCTTATGGCAAATAATAGAAAATCCACCCCTTCATCCCATGTGCATTATTCTCGAGACAGTATTTTTTAACATACTTTTAAAAGTCTGATGCCAGCGTTCTAAGACACCTTGGGACTCTGGGTGGTAGGCTGAGGATAATATTTGTTTAATTTCCAGTTCCTTCAGAACTTTACCGAATAAGTCACTTGTAAAGTTAGAACCACGGTCACACTGTAACTCTCTGGGGATTCCATAGGTGGTGAAAACTTTAAGCAAAGCATTAGCTATAGTTTTAGCCAAAATATTACGCAAGGGAATTGCTATGGGATAACGTGTAGTAGGACACAATGGTGAGCAAATATTGGTGACCCTTTTTAGCTTTTGGCAGAGGTCCTACACAATCTATAATTACCCTATGAAAAGGATCATCAGGAACTACAATAGGTTGAAGAGGATATTTGGGTATACTTTGGTTAGGCTTTCCTGAAATCTGACAAATGTGGCAAGTACGGATAAAGTCTGCTATATCCTTTTTCATGTTAGGCCAGTAGAAATGGTTAAGAATCTTGTGATAATCTTGTGAATCCCTAAGTGTCCACCATTCCCATCATGAGCAACCTCCAAAACAAGTTTTCTTACAGTGTCAAGCTTAGATAACTTAGCGGGGCGATAAAATCTCATGAGCACACCAGATTCATAATAAAAACTAGGTGATTTATCAATTTCACATTTAGAGACTGCCTGACTGTGAAAATTACTTAGGGTATCATCCTGTTTTTGAGCTTTGATAAGCTCAGCTTTGCTCATAATATTTTCCACAGCATTTTCTATTACTTCAGAGCATTCTAGGTCTTTTGATTTCTGTGATAGAGTAATTACACAAGCTACATCATTACTAAATCATTTTCCCTCACTAGGATGATCAGTTACCACCAAATTTGGAACAACTAAATTACCTGCCAGATCATTGCCCAACAAGAAGGATACTCCTTCCACAGGAAAATCGTTATCTACCACACCTACCGACACTACCTTTTTTCAAAGGACAATCAATAAAAATGTCTGCAAGGGGGGCACGAGAAGTTTTTGGTTAAATCCCTCAAGTGTACCAAAGGTCACCATTTAAAGCCTTATTGATATCTGGGATTGCTTTCCTTAAAATCAAACTTTGTGATGCCCCTGTGTCACGTAACATCTTTAACTTATGCTCACCACCATCGGATGTTAAAGATCCAATACCATCTATTTTGAAACTTTCAAACAAATCCACAGCTTCATGTGTTACCACATGCAAAGACGGTTTATCCCTATGCAATGGATTACTTTTAAAACTCCTATCCTTAAAATTCCTATTTAACTCCGAAACCTTACAATTTGGTGCTTTACAGTTTTTAATAGAATGACCTGGTTTCTTACAATATTTGCAAAGCAGTGACTCCCTAGATTCCTCAGTATAACACCCCAGAGTATTGCCTGGAACTTGTTTTACAATATGATCTAATCTCTTGCTAGTTTTTTATGTAAAAGGGAGTAGGTATCTGCTAAAGAAGCTGCCTTTAACAAGTCATTTTGGGCTGTCTGTCACAAAGGTACAACATTATATGTGAAGGAAGCTTTCTAACAAATTCTTCAAACACTATTAGATTTTCTAACTGTTCAAAGGTAGTTATAGTTGAAGCTTTTAACCATTTCCTAAAATCTCTTAATTTTTCTGAAGCAAACTCTAGGTATGTCTGAGTACTAGTTTTAACTTTATTGCGGAAAACTTGCCGATAACCCTCCACAGAAATTGAAAAAGCATCTATGACAGCCTTTTTTATAACTTCATAATCATTTGTCTCTTTGATATGTCGACAAACTTGAGCCGCTTTACCGGAAAGTTTAGGCCTAAGTAGCCAAATCCATTGTTCTTTCGGCCAATTCAAATGAGAAGCAGTTTCTTCAAAGCCCTAATATAGTCCTCAGGGTCATAATCAGTGAAGACTGGTACTAATTTCATATTCTTGGATAAGTCAAACTTCTTTTGAGATTCTAGCAAATCAATTTCTTGCCGTTTATCGAGCCGGGAAAGTTCAGATTTTTCCCTTTCTGCTTTCAGTTGCAATTCAATAGTCTCCCTTTCTACTTTTACAGCTAATTCAGCCTGAAATGCAAGTCTCTCTTTCTCTCTTTCTGCTTCTAATCTAATCTTCTCTCTCTTTCTGCTTCTAATCTAATCTTCTCTTTCTCTCTTCTGCTTCTAATCTAATCTTCTCTTTCTCAATTTCAAACTCGTTTTATTCTTTCTAATTTTTTCTCTTAAGTTTTCCTTCTTCCGTTCTCGCGCTCTACCGCAATTCGCTCAAACTCGAGTCTTTGTTCGTTAGTCAAAGTATCCTTGTCTTCAACTATCCAGAGTCTAGCTTCAGCTCCTACCTCTTTAGCCTTTGAGTAATGTTCAAGAATTAAATTTCGAATTTCAGACTTTTTCATGCTACTTCTAACTGGTAGTTGCAAACGTAAACCTAACTCCAAAAGATCCTTCTTCTTTGCATATTGAATTGTGGAGAGTTCAGCAGAAGGATTACCAGCAATTTATCAACATCAAAACTAGCCATTGTGAAATTGAAACAATGAAAACTTCCTTACGTAAACTATCTGAATTCCTGTATCACAAATGAACGCAAGGTAACTCACAATTACGTCTATAAGCAATTTGTTCACTTCATAAAAGTTCAGTATTTCAAATAAATGAAGAAAAAAATAACAATACGGTTTTTAAAAGGCTAAGTGTACGGGGGAAATTTCCCGATTCTAGTCAAATAGAGTGGAGAAGGAATAACCTTGCCTGGTCCAAACAATAGTTATTACTCTAAGCGACTAAAATTGACAGCTTAAGCTTTTCGTGCGTCAGGCAAAAGGGAAAAAGGTTTATACTGTACCCCACATGCAATACAATAAAAACGGGCTTTGAATCAATAGGAGTAACTACACGAATTCTCAGCTGTGATAATTGAAGTTTATAACAGATTAAAGAGCTAACGAGTTTTGCTCTCGGGGCGAGTCTCGGTGGGGAGAGGAGAAACAAGCGAACAATACTGGGAATAAACGAGTCAACAGGCACTGCACTATAACATAAACCGACACTATATTTCAAAAGCGGGCGCGCAACACTTCATAAAATACAATATCGAAAATAACAGGTATTCAGATGGCTCACAACGTACAATATTCTGAATGAGAACACACAACACTGACAAATTACTCATTAAAAGGAAGAATGTATCCCGGACAGGCCCCCAAATTATGTTACATACTTAATTAGGTTCATCACTGAATATTTAAGAATAAGACACGGATGGGTTCTGTAAGCTTGTAACACAATATTAAGAAAGGATAAATGAAAATTTAGTAACGAAATAATTATTATATTAACACAAAAGGTAAGTAAAAATAAACATTCCTCCCTTAGCAGAACAATGCTATAAATCACACCCATAAATAAAGAAATTAAACCTCATTCAAAATATTGAAAAAAAATATACAGAAAATACTCAAAAATAAATAGGCAGCTCCTTCGACCCTCCTCCCAGCAAGAGACCAGAGTGAGACTAACTTAAAGCCAGGGAAAAGGTCCGAAGGAGACAAACAACGCAGAATATAACAAGTGATTCCGTATTCAAATGGTAGTTATACAGTTAACTAAACAGGACAATAATTAAATGGTTCAGCAATATGTACAAATTTAACAATATGCGTCACACCTGACCATAATTAGTAAAATGTCGGGATTTT
>NC_061087.1:59475478-59492379 GCF_015104395.2 Macrobrachium nipponense | reverse complement strand
AAAATCCCGACATTTTACTAATTATGGTCAGGACACTAATTGCCTTTACTCCTCCGAAGTCTCCGTCATTGTGTCTCAAGTGTCTAAAGTAGGCGTATAGGCAGAGGGTGTCCTATTCTGAGAAGTTTTGTTTACTATTAATATTAAGAAGTTGAGGCTTCTGGACAATTAACAGAGAACTCTGCTGGACCAACTTTGTACTTATTTGTATTCTCTATTAATCTTTTTCTGATTCTAATTTTACCTCAGCTGTCATATTGTATTTCTAATATAATTTCACATAAATATATACACAGGCATGCATGTGAGTGTGTGTACATACTCAAGCATATATGTACGTATATAAATATATATACACACAAATATTCATACAATATATATATTATAGATATATATATATATATATATATATATATATATATATATATATATAAAGGTAGAAGCCACGAAGAAAATGGAGTGCTACTAGATCTTTCGACTCAAGGTCCTTTAATTAGCAGACTGACACATAACAACATGAATGTACAAGGAAGGGTCGTATAAATGACAGATAAGGATTATAAAGGAAATAAGTACCTAGAATCCAACGCACCTGGAGATCTTAGTAAACTTCCCAAAGAAAACAGGGGTACAATTTAAGAGGTTTACAAAAAGATTAAGTCCAACTGCTCACAAACAGGGACAAGACAATTAAAGGATTATACAGGGTGGTAACTGTCCACATTCAAATCTTTTTTTGTAAAATAAGCTTATACACAAATCATATATTAAACATACATATACAAAGAAAATATCTATAAGGCAACTAATTCTTGTTTAAGTCTATGAATCTATCTTTGAGGTCATTCTTAAACATGCTACCTATACAAAGGTCTAAATAAAATAGGCCAACACTGACATTCAAATTACAGTGGGAAGAAGTTGTATAATGGCAGATTCTAAAAGATTTTGTGGTGAGACATATTTTGATCTTGCAATTGCTGAACTACCAATCCAGTTTATCCCGTATCAGGGCCGGATTAAAGGAAAACAATGAATAATGAAATAATTTATCGTCCATGGCTCTGTTTCTCTCCAACAACTGGCAAAGTTTATTGTTTTCCATGTAAACTTGTTAATTCAGGATCTGAAAAGAGTAAATTAGCCACTGATGGATTTTGTGACTGGAAGCTTAGCAATGACAGGATACCTGATCACGAGAAATCAAAGTACTATCTAGAAATTCCATTCATTACTGTAGGCCAAACCTAGGGAAGGAATATGGCAGAATAGATCAAGAATTAAAAAAAGCAAGTAGCTCAATTACAAGAAGACTGGTGTAAACTTCTTTCAAGTATTGTAAGTAAAATTAAATTTATCGCTGAACGAGGACTAGCATTCAGAGGCACAGATGAACTTATTGGTTCTCCATCAAATGGGAATTTTCTTGGTATACTGGATCTCGTATCAGGGTATGATCCATTTCTTCCAACTCACATCAAACTGCATGCTAATGAAGGACGAGGTCACACAAATTATCTCTCCTCTACAATTTGTGAAGAAGTAATTGGAATAATGGGCGAACATGTACTGCAAGAGGTAATATCAAGAATCGAGAAATCAAAATATTATTCTATTTCTCTTGACTCAACCCCAGATGAGGGTCACAGATGAGGGTTACATTGATCAACTAACTTAAATCATACGCTATATGGAAGACACCTTGCCAAAAGAAAGGTTCCTGACATTCATGGACGATCGAGATCACAATGGTTCTGATATGGCCAAAGCCCTGTTTCGGTTTTTAGAGGGCCACAATATTGATCTCAAAGATTGCAGAGGGCAGTCCTATGATAATGCTGCTAATATGAGCAGGAAGTATAAAGGAATGCAAGCCCCATCAAAGACAAGAATCCATTATTAGAGTTTATGCCATTGCTTTCGGATATTCCCAACTTAATTTAGTGAAAGGCAGCAGCTAATACATGTTCTGCAGATATTCACTACTTTGACTTTGTTCAACAAATTTATATGTTTTTCACAGCACGGCACGCTATGCTACGCTCAAAGAAAATTTAACAAGATAAGCAATTGTATGTTCCCAAGCGACTAAATGAAATTCGTTGGTTTTGCAGAGCAGATGTAACAAAGGCTACAGTGCATGATTACAGAGAGATGAGAGAGGCTCTTCATGACATAATGACTGATGAGGAAAACAAGGCTGTGGCTCGGAATGAAGCATGTAATTTAAATGAAAAAATTGGTAAATTAGAAATAGCCATTTTTGCTACATTTTGGAATGACATCCTGGAAAGATTCAATGCAACAAACCATATTCTACAAGATCCTAAAATGGTTCGCAGTACTGCAGTGAAAGCACTCAAGTCTTTGAAAACATTTATTGAAACAAAGAGAGAAAAATATGAGGAATATGAAGCAGCTGGAATCAGACTGTCTGGAACAGAAGAGTATGCTGAAGTTCGCCATTGTGTGAGGAACGTGCGTCTTAATCCACTTGATTAAGGTAAAGCAGAGAATGCCCAGATGAGTCTCAAGGTAAAGTTTCGTGCAAACAGTTTCCTTCCAGTTATAGACCAAATTGTCCAATCTATGAGTGACAGCATAGATGCTTATGATATTGTGTGTAAGCGCATTGGATTCCTAAATCGCTTAGAAGATATGGATGCTGATGAGATTAATTCAGCTGCAGCTAGTCTTGTGAGTTTTTACAAAGGTGACCTAGAGCCCAGTCTCAAAGATGAACTCGTTAATTTTGCTGAATTGGTAAAACTCGACGGGAAAGACAATGAAAAAATTCCAAAAGAACTCTATTTCTACAAAATTCTCCCTGAAAGTGGCTTACAGGCAACTTTTCGTAATGTTGAAATCTTGTTGAGAATCTATTTGGTATTAATGGTGTCCAATTGTCGTGGTGAAAGGTAATTTTCCCAGATAAAAATAATAGGAAACCGACTTAGAACGTCAATGAGCTTGAGTTGTATTTCATGGTTGGCTATAATGAGTATTGAAAGTAATATTCTTCGGGAAATCGATTTTCAAACAATAATAAGTACGTAAACCTGCTCTGTTCCTGTAAATTAGTTAAATAATAATAATGTAGAAGCTCCCTTGGTGTTTCCTTAGCTACAGTACTTCCTAATGTGGAGACTATATATTCTATAACACCTGCTTAATCTGAATACTAAGAGCTCTTCATTTTTTGGCCAATAATAGTCCTCAGTATAACCCAGAATTGCCCTGGTGGAAAATACTCGCTGCACTCGCCCCTCCACCTCACTGAAAAAAAAAATAAGAAGAAAATAAAATAAAATAAATAAATCAACTGGATATAGGGCCCCCACAAATGGATGTGCCCCAGGGCCCCCACAGCTGTGGATCCGGCCCTGCCCTGTATAATACTTTAATTGTTTTGTCCCTGTTTTTGAGCAGTTGGACTTAATCATTTTGTAAACCTCTTAAATTGTACCCCTGTTTTGTTTGGGGAGGGAAGATTACTCACCAGCAGAATTGTTGTTTGGCAGGGCATTTAGATCTGCACTTGATCACTTGGGACCTCCCTTAGCTAGGCCGGATAAGGCTAAAAACTCTGATTTTAAGTCCAAATTTCTGGCGAGTGATGTGATTTTCTTTTAAAATTTTGGCGTTGGAGCAGAGTGTCCGCCTGGTAGTGTGGCTGAAGTAATCAATGCTAGAAATTTCAAGGTAAAATTAGCCAGTTCTGACAATGTGATTTGCAAGAGACATATCTCACAAATGTTTCTTAGACAGATTCCTGTCCCCCGACCCCCGCCCCCCCAGCAGATAGTACTGGTGCCATTAATGATGATAAGAATGTGCCTGTCTTAAGTCCAAGGTTACCACCACCTGCAGTCTCTAGTAATGTGCCTACTGACCAAAATGTTTCCCCTCAGAATGTTCCAATAACTCCCATTAAAGACACCAACAACGCTGGTGAGTGTCCTCATGCTGATATTGCCACATCACCATCGAGTCCAGTGATCTTGATTTATGTACTCCTTGCATTCCTAAAAATACACCACAAAAGGTAACCAGGTCGGGTCGCACGTCTAGACCCCCATTACGATTGGATTTATAATTCCATATTAAGGAAGGGTAAAATTTTTTTCTCTCTCACTTGATAGTCCAGTGTTATTGGTCCCATATTCTGTTATGATGACTCCATAATATATGTTTTTTTTTTTGTCATTTTTGTTGGAAGGAGAAATTTACAACTCTGATATAGAGATACATTACTATTTTTCTACTTTGTAATGCTGGCGGGACCCGGTCAAAAAGAGGGAAGCATGTAAACTAGATCCAAAAAAAGGCAGCCAGGATCAGGATAGTAACACTATGCTTAAGTAACAAGTTATACCACCTGTAACGGAATGAAGCAATAATAAAGCTGTGAATACTTTACATGAAGTGTGTATTTAATCCACCTTAATCCCGCGAAAGTGTTAAGTTGATGACACACTTAAGCGCACCAGGAAACATTCGTATTCAAATGGGCCGCGATTTGGTGAACATCGACCGTGAGTCAAGCTGAAAAACGCATTCAGTTTCAAAATAGTCCTATTTTTGCTCAAAACCTGTGCTGTATTATTTCAAGGGAGTGATATGATTTTGACATTGGTCTCTAGTTTATCTCTAACACCTTTCTCTTGAGAGTGCTGCCTCAAATCCAAAGAAAAAAAAAGTTTTAATGATATAATACTTTTCCATAATACTTGAAATTTTCAGATAATGATTGGATTTACTCAATACTTTGCTCTAATGGGCAAATAATTTTCCTTATTAATCTAAGCTCTTTCTTCTATTATTCTTCATTTATACACTTTTTCCCCACATGCTTAGCATCAATCTAAGTCTTAACAACTCAAGTATTTTTGTGGTGCTCAGCCATTTCCACTTTCAAGAGGAGTCTAAGTTACGATAGCCGAAGACCACATTCACACTTAAGCGCACCAGTAAACATTTAAACATTCCTATTCAAATGGGCCACGATTTGACGAACATCGACCATGAGTCAAGATGAAAAACACATTCAGTTTCTAAATAGTGCTATTTTCGCTCTGCTCGCTGAACAATGAGGTAATGCTGACCCAGTAACTTCCAAAAAACCAAAACCAACTCTCAAAATTACACGGGGAGGGTCTTTCTCTATCTCTCTCTTCTCTTCTCTCTCTCTCTCTCTCTCTCGTGTCTCTCTCCTCTCTCTCCAGTCTCCTCTGTCTCTCTCTCTCTTCAAATAGGTTTATTCTTCATATTGAAATACCTATGATTCAAATAGGTAGAAATCTTCTGTGAATGCTATCATTAAACATGAATTACATCTTCACATATTTATCTGCATGTGAGTATATGAAAAGATATGAATATGAGTAAAATAAATTATAACTCCCTTAACCTGACTTTCTTCATGACTCACTGCCAGGTGTGCAACATGTCATATCACGTGATAGTATGAATGCAAAAAGATTTATAAACTCCATTCAAATTCAAATAAGCAACGGATAAGCACCCACAACAGTCACCGTTTTCACCATGACTCGCTGTCAGAGGCATAACATGTCATATCACGTGATAGTGTGAATGCATAAAGATTTTCAACCTCCATTCAAATTCAGATAAGCACCCACAACAGTCACCGTTTCTCCATGACTCGCTGTCAGAGGCATAACATGTCATATCACGTGATAGTGTGAATGCATAAAGATTTTCAACCTCCATTCAAATTCAGATAAGCACCCACAACAGTCACCGTTTCTCCATGACTCGCTGCCAGAGGCATAACATGTCATATCACGTGATAGTATGAATGCAAAAAGATTTGTAAACTCCATAACCTAACATTATGAAACTCTATGGAAGGTTGAACAATAAAGAGTGAGGGTAATAAAAACCAATTATGATCTTTCACACATTTTTATTACATAAACCGGTACACATTAACAAGTGTCAGATTCACCCTTTTCTCCCTAGACGCATTCAAAAGCAATACCTCCACGACTCCTTAGCACCAACCTCAAACTGCTAAATAATTTACAATAAAAAACCACAATCTTCTAAATTCATTATCTTGTACCGATTGACATAAAAAATAAATAGAGAGCTGGTGTCCTTGCCCAAATACTAAACCAAAAAAACAATAAACGAATAAAATCGTGGAGAAAAATGTAACAAAAAATAAGAGACTAAATTCGGCTTCTGAGTCGAAGGAAATCGTCTCATTTTCATGACAACGAAGCTGCTTCGAAAACTGTCATTCAGGTTGATGCATATCTTCTCCTATCTTCTCATTGCTGGTGATATATTGATGCCATTCTCTCTCTCTCTCTCTCTCTCTCTCTCTCTCTCTCTCTCTCTCTCTCTCTCTCTCTCGCAGACAAATATAATCTACAAGTGTCTGATAATAGTAATAACGCTGACGAACAAGCACCATTTACTGAACAGATGTCAAACTTCCTAACATATAATTGCTGGAGATATAACGTTCTCTCTCTCTCTCTCTCTCTCTCTCTCTCTCTCTCTCTCTCTCTCTCTCTCTCTCTCTCTCTCTCTCCAAGCAAATATTATTTACTGAACAGAAGTTAAACAGATGTCACACCTCCTGGCATATCATTGCTGGCGATATAATGTTCTCTCTCTCTCTCTCTCTCTCTCTCTCTCTCTCTCTCTCTCTCTCTCTCTCTCTCTCTCTCTCTCTCTCTCCAAGCAGGCATCGTTTACCAAACAGATGTCAAACTCGGCCACCTGATTTTCTTTACAAGAAAAGATTTAAAAGCTCAGTACATCTGCATTGCAATCTTGAGCAAGAACATCTGCAAAATCACAGCACCGACAACAACTGTTTTGTCTAAATTGTAGGGTACATTTTCCTTCGCAACGGTGCGGCCACCAATTGGCAATGCGATAGTCATTCTCAATTAGCTGTATTTTGCGAGAGAGAAGAGAGAGAGAGAGAGAGAGAGAGAGAGAGAGAGAGAGAAGTATGACAACATTTGGAGTTACATCAAGCGTACCAAATCATTCAGTGAAAGACCTATGTATGATATCACACTCACACAGTGAGTATGTATCTAATGAGATACAAGTAAATAAAAAGAAATAAATAAGAAATAAATATAAAAACAAGGTTGACCCCAGAAGAAAATATTCTGTTATTGCACACGTCATCATAACATTGCAAAGAGAACGCCTGACTTGAAGTTATGTCAAGGAAGTTTCTATACTGGAGGCAAATGATAAATTCCCGTATTTTTCTCGAACATATAAGAAACAGGCGGAAACTTCGTATGTTGAAAATCCAAAACTTCGAACGGAAGAATTATGAAAGGAAAGGCATAAAAACACACGTACTTGCATTATCCTCACGGAGGACGCCTAGTTTATTACGCCTTCCTGCCATCGATGAACGAGAGCTCACAATGAATTATGAAATCTATGGCTATATATTATAGGCAGGCACTGGTTGGAGAAGTTGGCTTTCTGGTGATAGAAATTCACTCTCGTTGTGGTTTAGAAGTCACATAAAGCCGTTAGTCCCGTTGCTGAATAACCACTGGTCCCATGGAACGTTAAAACACCATACAAACAAACGAGAAGTTGGCAACAAGAAAGAAAGGAAGAGCTAATAGATATAAAGAATAGCTGCGGGAAAGCCACAGAGTTACGGAAGCTGCGGACGCTTTCTGAGAGAAATGTGCAGAGAAATTGAGGCCTCCAAAGATAATCTCATCAAGAAGACACCATGAAGAACGCGAACATCGGGCTAATCATGACCTGCAGGCCAAAAAAACAAACCAGTCGTAGGCAATCTGACAAACCAGCAGCACGTTTAAGTCTTCTCAAGAAATGGCTACTAACCAAAATTAAAAGATGCTAAGTCAAATGTGGCAGAACGCTCCTGCCCATTTCTTCAAGTCCCATTCGTTCTCTCATACCCCACTAACATGCTGCTTCAGATCTACTGGAATCTCTTCTTTGAAGGGTGGGAAGCATTCAGTAAGCAGCGGAACTGACCAGGAGAAATATAACTAGAATTCGCTCAAGTCTGAAGGGTGGTTTATCCCGAAGTCGTTTTAGAATCCTTGAGGCTCCAGGTCTGGCCTGCCACCCAGTGAAGTTCGACCAAGAAAGGAATAATGAAATGGAATTCACATGCTGATGCGAAGACTCAAGATACAAAGATGGATTGAAAAATCAACTGTACACCCAACGGTATAAGGTTCACTGGATCCAAAGACTCTCGATGCAAGCTTCGAGATCCTTAGAAGCCATCTTTGAAGGCTTCAGAGCTCGCATGCGTCTGATTTGAAATCTAAGGTAAAAGGAAGCCTAGAGAAAAGAATAACAGTCGAGGACGACGATGCGACAGCCCCAAAAGCTTTCCAGAGAGAAGCAAACTGGAGACCTGAGGACAAGATGTGAATGGATGGAATCCTGGATTGTGGAAGACGAGGGCGGAACTCATGTTGAAACTTAGGGAAAAACAGACAGCTGCAACGAAGGAGGAATAGTTGGAGAAGTAGATAACAAGAAGAAAGGAAGAGCTAATAGATATAAAGGGAATAGCTGAGGAAAAACCACATAAGTACGGAAGCTCCAGATGCAATTGGAGAGAAATGCACAGAGAAATTGAGGTTCAAGAAGATAATCTCATCAAAAAGACACCATGAAGAACGCGAACTTCGGCCTAACCATCACCTGCAGACCAAAAAAAACAAAGCACTCATTAGGCAATAACAGTGGAGGATGAAGATTCAGAAGCACTAAAAGATTTCCAAACAGAAGCAAGCTGGAGACCCGAGGACCAGATGTGAGCAGAAGGAATCCTGGATTGTGGAGGGAGTCTTCAGTACTTAGTATATCCTACGATAAAGGATATAGCAGAAAGGTTGATGAACTAGGAACCAAATATATAATACTGGAAGAGGCAAAGGAAATGACATCAATCTTTTTGTTGTACCCTTTGCCAGGTAAGTATTATTCTAATTGCAACTAGAAGCAATCTATTTGGTGTACCCTGTGCCAGGTAAGTATGCTTCTAATTACAACTAGAAGCAATCTATTTGGAATACCCTGTGCCAGGTAAGTATGCTTCTAATTACAACTAGAAGCAATTAATATGATGTACCCTGTGCCAGGTAAGTATGCTTCTAATTACAACTATAAGCAATCTATTTGGTGTATCCTGTGCCAGGTAAGTATGCTTCTAATTACAACTAGAAGCAATTTATTTGATGTACCCTGTGCCAGGTAAGTATGCTTCTAATTACAACTAGAAGCAATCTATTTGGAGTACCCTGTGCCAGGTAAGTATGCTTCTAATTACAACTAGAAGCAATTTATTTGATGTACCCTGTGCCAGGTAAGTATGCTTCTAATTACAACTATAAGCAATCTATTTGGTGTACCCTGTGCCAGGTAAGTATGCTTCTAATTACAACTAGAAGCAATTTATTTGATGTACCCTGTGCCAGGTAAGTATGCTTCTAATTACAACTAGAAGCAATCTATTTGGAATACCATGTGCCAGGTAAGTATGCTTCTAATTACAACTAGAAGCAATCTATTTGGCGTACCCTGTGCCAGGTAAGTATGCTTCTAATTACAACTAGAAGCAATCTATTTGGAATACCCTGTGCCAGGTAAGTATGCTTCTAATTACAACTAGAAGCAATCTATTTGGAATACCCTGTGCCAGGTAAGTATGCTTCTAATTACAACTAGAAGCAATTTATTTGATGTACCCTGTGCCAGGTAAGTATGCTTCTAATTACAACTAGAAGCGCTTTATTTGGAGTACCCTGTGCCAGGTAAGTATGCTTCTAATTACAACTAGAAGCAATCTATATGGTGTGCCCTGTGCCAGGTAAGTATGCTTCTAATTACAACTAGAAGCAATCTATTTGGTGTACCCTGTGCCAGGTAAGTATGCTTCTAATTACAACTAGAAGCAATCTATTTGGAATACCCTGTGCCAGGTAAGTATGCTTCTAATTACAACTAGAAGCAATTTATTTGATGTACCCTGTGCCAGGTAAGTATGCTTCTAATTACAACTAGAAGCAATTTATTTGATGTATCCTGTGCCAGGTAAGTATGCTTCTAATTACAACTAGAAGCAATTTATTTGATGTACCCTGTGCCAGGTAAGTATGCTTCTAATTACAACTAGAAGCAATTTATTTGATGTACCCTGTGCCAGGTAAGTATGCTTCTAATTACAACTAGAAGCAATTTATTTGATGTACCCTGTGCCAGGTAAGTATGCTTCTAATTACAACTAGAAGCAATTTATTTGGTGTACCCTGTGCCAGGTAAGTATGCTTCTAATTACAACTAGAAGCAATCTATTTGGTGTACCCTGTGCCAGGTAAGTATGCTTCTAATTACAACTAGAAGCAATCTATTTGGAATACCCTGTGCCAGGTAAGTATGCTTCTAATTACAACTAGAAGCAATTTATTTGATGTACCCTGTGCCAGGTAAGTATGCTTCTAATTACAACTAGAAGCAATTTATTTGGAATACACTGTGCCAGGTAAGTATGCTTCTAATTACAACTAGAAGCAATTTATTTGATGTACCCTGTGCCAGGTAAGTATGATTCTAATTACAACTATAAGCAATCTATTTGGTGTACCCTGTGCCAGGTAAATATGCTTCTAATTACAACTAGAAGCGATTTATTTGGAGTACCCTGTGCCAGGTAAGTATGCTTCTAATTACAACTAGAAGCAATCTATTTGGAATACCCTGTGCCAGGTAAGTATGCTTCTAATTACAACTAGAAGCAATTTATTTGATGTACCCTGTGCCAGGTAAGTATGCTTCTAATTACAACTAGAAACAATTTATTTGATGTACCCTGTGCCAGGTAAGTATGGCTTCTAATACAACTAGAAGCAATTTATTTGATGTACCCTGTGCCAGGTAAGTATGCTTCTAATTACAACTAGAAGCAATTTATTTGATGTACCCTGTGCCAGGTAAGTATGCTTCTAATTACAACTAGAAGCAATTTATTTGATGTACCCTGTGCCAGGTAAGTATGCTTCTAATTACAACTAGAAGCAATCTATTTGGTGTACCCTGTACCAGGCAAGTATTTATCTAATTAACACTAGAGGCAATCCATTTGGTGTACCCTGTACCAGGTAAGTATGCTTCTAATTACAACTAAAGCAATATTTGATGTACCATGTTCCAACGTTAAGGTTATGGTTCTAAGTACAACTAGAAGCAAATTTATTTGGTGCCCTGTGGCCAGGTAAGGTTTCTTCTAATCACAAACCCTAGAAGCAATCTATTTGTGACCCTGTGCCAGTTAAGTATGCTTCTAATTACAAACTAGAAAGCAACTTATTTGAATACCCTGTTGCAGGGTATTATGGGCTCTAATTACAACTAGAAGCCCATTTCTTTGATGTAACCCTGTGTCCAGGTAAGTAATGCTTCCTAATTACAACTAGAAGCAATATTTGGTACCCTTGCCAGGTAAGTATGCTTCTAATTACAACTAGAACCCGCTTTTAATAATTTGGAAGTTTACTACCCTTTGTGCCAGGTAAGTATCTTCTAATTTAACAACTAGCCAAGGGCCTCCTAATTTGTTTGGTTTGTGTGTTACCCTGTTGCCAGGGTAATTAACGTATGCTTCTAATTGACAACTAGAAGCAATCTATTTGGTTTGTACCCTGTGGCCAGGGTAAGTTATGCTTCTAAATTAAAACCTAGAAGAAAGCAATGGTTTTTTGGAATTTACCCTGTGCCAGGTAAGTATGGCTTACTAATTCACTAGAAGGCAATATTTGATTGTTCCACTTTTTTTGTGCCAGGTTTAAGTATGCTTCTATTACCAAACTAGAAGGCAATATTTGTGTACCCCTGTTGCCAGGTAAAGTATGCTTCTAATTACAACCTAGAAGCATTTATTTTTTAATTTGATGTTACCCTGTTTGGCCAGGTAAAGTATAGCTTCTAATTACAACTAGAAGAAAGCATTTATTTGATGTACCCTGTTCCAGGTTTAAGTTTTATGGCGTCTAATTACAAATGTCAACCCTAGAAGCAATTTAGTTGGTGTACCCTTGTTGGCCATGGTAATTATGCTTCTAATTACAACTGACGCAATTTATTTGGTGTACCCTGTGCCAAGGTTAAGTATGCTTCTAATTACAACTAGAAGCAAGCTTTTGGTGGACCCTGGCCAGGTTTAAGGTAATGCTTCTAATACCCAACTAAAGCAATCTATTTGGAAATAACCTGTGCCAGGTAAGTATGCTTCTAATTTACAACTAGAAGCAATTTAAATTTTGATTATACCCTGTGCCAGTAAGTATGCCTTCATATTACAACTCGAATCATTTATTTGGAACCACTCCTGGTCCAAGTATATGGCTTCTAATTACAACTCAAGCAATTTATTGATGTAACCCTGTGGCCAGGTTTAAGTTTATGCTTCCTATTTACACCTATAAAAGCATCTATTTGGTGTACCCTGTGGCCAGTAAATATGCTTCTAATTAAAACTAGAAGCGATTTATTTGAGTATACCCTGTGCCGTAAGTTATGCTTCTAACTACAACTAGAAGCAAATTTCTTATTTGGAATACCCTGTTGGCCAGGTAAGTATGCTTCTAATTACAACTAGAATCAATTTATTTGATGTACCCGTGCCTGTGCCCCAAGTAAGTATGCCTTCCTAATTACAACACTATTTAGCAATCTATTTGTGTACCCTGTGCCAGGTAAATGCTTCTAATTACAACTAGAAGCGATTTATTTGAGTCCAACCCTGTGCAAGGTAAGTATGCTTCATAATACAACTAGAGCACTATTTGATACCCTGTGCCAGGTAAGTAGTTAATTGCTCTTTAATTTACAACTAAGAACAAAGAACTTTATTTGATGTACCCTGTGCCAGGTAATTGCTTCTATTCAATAGAAAACATTTATTTGATGTACCCTGTGCCAGGTAGTATGCTCTAAACTAGAAGCATTTATTTGATGTCCCTGTGCCAGGTAAGTATGCTTCTAATTACAACTAGAACAATTTATTTATGTACCCTGTGCCAGGTAAGTATGCTTCTAATTACAACTAGAAGCAATATTTTTGGTGTACCCTGTAGGGTATTTCTATTACACTAGCAAGTATATCTAATTAACACTAGAGGCAATCCATTTGGTGTAACCTGTACCAGGTAAGCATGCTTCTAATGTCAACTAGAAGCAATGTATTTGGTGTACCCTGTACCAGGTAAATATGCTCCTAATTACAACTAGAAGCAATCTATTTGGTGTACCCTGAGCCAGGTAAGTATGCTTCTAATTACAACTGGAGGTAATCTGTTTGGGGTACCCTGTGCCAGGTAAGTAGGCTTCTAATTGCAATCTATTTGGTGTACCCTGTGCCATGTAAGTGTTACTGTAATTGCAAACACAAACAATCTATTTGGCGTCCCCGATGCCAGGTAAATATTTTTCTAATTACAACTAGAAGCAATTTATTTGGAATACCCTGTACCAGGTAAGTATTCTAATTACAACTAAAGGCAATCTATTTGGAATACCCTGTGCGGTAAGTATTATTTTAATTACAACTAGAGGAAATTTATTTGGAATACCCTGTGCCAGGTATTACTCTAATTACAACTAGAGGCAATCTATTTGGTGCACCTTGTGCCAAGTAAGTATTATTTTAAGTCCAAACACAAACAATCTATTTGGAGTACCCTGTGCCAGGTAAGTATGCTTCTAATTATAACTAGAAGCAATTTATTTATAATACCTTTGTACCAGGTAAGTATTCTAATTACAACTGAAGGCAATGTATCGGTAATACCCTGTGCCAGGTAAATATTATTCTAATTACAACTACAAAAAATCTATTTGATGTACCCTATGCCAGGTAGATATTATTCTAATTACAACCACAAACAATTTATTTGGCATACCCTGTGCCAGGTAAGCATTCTAATTAAAACTACAAACAATCTATTTGGCATACAGTGTGCCAGGTAAGTATTATTCTAATTACAAATGCAAACAATCTTTTTGGTATACCCTGTGTCAAGTATTGTTCTAATTATACAACCACAAGCAATCTTTTAAGTGTATCCTGTATCAAGTAAGTCTTATTCTTCGAAAATAAGCCAGAAACTCGTCTGTCTTACCTAGTCTGGTGGACATTTCTTCTTCGGAACTAAGATCTCTCTTGTGAGTAAAATTCTAAGATGGCAATAATACTAACATAGATGGCAATAAATAAATAAATAAATAAACGATATCTGAGCCACCAGTTGCTGCCTAACGACAATTTTTGTCGTCCTACTGAGGAAGCCAAATATTTTTGCGTGGCCCTGATTATTTATTTAACTAGTGCTATTTATCTAATCATTATCATAATTGTTCTTGCACACCTCTACACAAATCAGACTTCGTGAGCCAGACCATTCTAGACATATATATCTGCCCTAGACCGATGCCTGTTCAATTCTATGTATTTTGGACAATGTTCATGTTCGCCCCTTGACGAAGCTTTTCCAACTGGCTAAACATTTAATCTTAAACTCTGTACAAGTTTGTTTCGCCATACTTTACTCAATTCTGAGGGAATTTCCTTGCTTCTAGTTAGCATAAACGAATATCTGGAATACCTGACTTATATGAGACAATGGTTAATTTTTGAATTATGCTACGTGTTTTTAAGTCGATATACCGATAGCGAATAAAATTATTACATAAAAATATCTCGGTCCTATTGTACATAAAACGTCATTTATAACATCACTACGGTAATTGTTTACTATCGTACGATGGTTGAAATGCAAGCCAAACGGATGCTGTTGTTATCCAATTCGGTTGCAATTAGCAAAAAAAAAAAAAAAACTGTTGCTCGTTCGGTTGTTCATGGTTGCACACACTTACGCAACGAGTAAGGTAACGTTTAAAACCACTATTTTTCATCATTCCTCTTTTGCTGTTTTTTTTAACTTTTTAAACTAGAAGATGGGATAAAGTTAGGCTATTGGAATTTGGTCTCTCGTAAAATCCGATTATCGTAAGACGAATTATTGTAATTTAAACACCACCTGTATAGTGTATGAAACCTTATATCTTTAAATACTCTTTCTATTATGTTTTTATACAATATTTGTTATTTAGAAATGTATTTTCCTTATATAATAACATAAATAAAAAAATATGGTGAGGCATTTTGAGGGTTGGAACGGATTAAGGGCATTATAAGTATTTCAATGGGGAAAAATTGTTTTGATGTGCGAGCAATTGAGCTACGAGGCTCGGCCACGGAACGAATTAAACTCGTAGGTCAAGGTACCACTGTAGAATAATGAGAAAAGTAAAGAAAATGGTAAAATAGAAAGCATTTTTCAGAGGATCCAATTTTTGCAATACGCTCTGATTCTGAAGCAATCTAAAGCTATTGTGACCACTTCCTAATATTAGTGTTATCAGTAAACCCTACATATCTGATAAGGACTTTATAAGAACTTCAAAGGACAACAGGAAGAGACAAGATACAAAAGATCAGAAGATGAGAGCTCCTAGAAGTTTGTCGCGAGAAAGGAAGGGGGTTATTGCTGAATCAAATCTGGACAGAATGGCAGAGATGAGTGAAATTACAAAACAGGTAGCAAAGAAGAGGTATCAAGAATATGAAGAAGAACGAATGTAAAGAAGAAAAATAGAAAGAATACTCTTATGTTAAGAAGACAAACTAAAAAAAATGAAGGCAAATTAATAGAAATTATATTTATTTGAAATACTAAAGCTATAAGGAGGAATATGAAATAAGAGTGCATGCACTAATGGAAATAGATAAAAAGCTAAACACGAGATCTATATATATATATATATATATATATATATGTGTGTGTGTGTGTGTGTGTGTGTGTGTGTGTGTAGGTGTGCGTGTATAAATATAACCCAGAGGAAATTAGAGCAACCGAGTTCTAGATCTTTCGTGTTAATTCCAAGCCCTTTTTGAATATGCTATATTATTACAAACACTCGGTTTTACAACTTGAAATGCGATCAAAGAGTAAAAATATCATTCTAATGCTTAAAAAGGTCAGTACAATTGATTTGGCTCTTTAGAACGGGAGCGGCTGTCTTAGATTGATCCAGATACAGAATTCACTAAAGAGAAGCAAAGTACAATACCTGGACAACTGTTTCAAGCTTCTTAGAACATCATGTGCAGAAGGATCAAGCTTAACTACTGAACGTAAATCAAATTAATGTCGTTAACTGCACTAATGTAGATTCTCATGAAGTGTGTGTTCATAGTATAATGTCATATGTCTGAATCTTGGTAAATATTTCAATTCCAAGGAGTAATGATAATAGTAATAATAACATTTAACTTGCCTGTAAAAGGTGCCATTGCCTCCTAACGAACTTACCTTTCCTGAAAACATTCATTTGCTCCAAAGACCGCTGTTCATGATGGTTAAACAATTAGAAATTCTGAATAAATACCATATTTATAAAAAAAATTATGATTATCTGTCTTTATCGCAGCAAGTCAATATTCACTAATCATTATAAGTTCATTCTACATAGAACCAAATGTCTTTGAGATGCACAAACAATAGTACTTCTGGTTTTACCATTTCTCAAAAGACTGTAAGAAATTTTAATTTCAGCTCTGTATTCGCCAATATGTGTGTGATATCCAGGTTTTTGAGGTGACATAAACCTAGAAATTAACAGGCAACCATACCAGAGAGTAAAGGTGTTCGTGATGTTGAGGAAATTTATTTGAAAATGAATTTTGTATAATACCAAAAGTCAGATGTTACTTTTGGTATTATTATTAACATAATGATCGCGTTCATGTTCAAGATAATCAGTTTTGTGACTATTTC
>NC_061087.1:59470478-59472978 GCF_015104395.2 Macrobrachium nipponense | reverse complement strand
TTATAAATTTCTTTTGAAGTTGGAACTCAAGGCTTTGTAGTGACAAGCGTATCCAAAAAAGAGCAAAGAATTTGAGAAGTTAAGAGGACATTGAGGTTATTACTATTTTTTATATGTATCTGGTAAAAAAAGAAAACATACAGTAGATTCCCATATAGATATATATATATATATATAAATATATATTATATATATCTTACAAGTGTGTGATGTGTTAGTGAATTACATATCGTGTCTTGCTTGGAGACAGATTGAGCTGTAGAGGCAGCCTTCTTGAATGATGGAATCTGATGCGTATGCATTTTTAATCTGGAGGCTGCCCGTACTGTTGCCAGGGGCAGTTTTGGGTGTGTTGAGTATGTACATTCGTTTGTACGGATGTCACAGGTCTAACCGACCGAGGCACTTGGGGAAAGACACATTCCTTTTGTGATAGGAAAGAGGACGGTTGAGTAAACGCCGGGTGTCAGGAGAAAACCCCATCTCAAAGATGGGCTCCATTCCATGATATTAGAGACGGGATTCTCTATCTTGACTAATACAATGAAACAATTGACATTTTGGGTCTGGGAGTGAATACTTAGCCAGGAGAGTGGAATGATAACAAAATAGTTTTCTTTGTGGGGCAGACTTGGGTTTTTATCACTATGACCTATTGATCATTTTGTTCTATTTTATGTTCATCTGCTTTGGGTAATAAATAGTATATTTTTGTATTTATGTGAGCTTAATAGCCTAATGACATGTTTGCAGATAGAGGGCGCCCACTGTCAACAGGTAAGGGTTTCCAGTTTGTGTAGTTTTGTCAAAAGGGGGTTAAGAGTTGTGGCAGCGGTGGGATTGCTGCGGCAGCAAATTCCGTAACAGTACATATTCCGTTTTGGGAAAGATATTGAATTATATATGTTTCTTCTTCTCTTATGTGCGCTGTGTAATGGGGGAAAGTTCACTTATTATTGTTGTTATTATCTTTTTTTTCCCTTAATCTTTTTTTTTCTTTTCTTACGAGAGATGTAATTAGTGTTAAGCTCTAAATAGCATTTCTATTTTAGATAGGAGATATAATTTGTTGGGGCATGTGAGTTACATAGAAGGGGTGTTCGGCATTATATTTTATGGAGGTTAGTTATATAAACAATAAAAGGGGTTTTTGCTGTTAGACATTAGGGGTTCTCTTTTGATAGTGTGTTTGTCAGATATGGGATTATTTGTGAGGATTCAGTGGGTAAAGATTATATTTTGTTTAGTGAGGAATTTTTAATATTTGACTAGGAGATTGAGTATATTAATTAATGATGGATTTGTGGGGTAAAGCAAGACTTTAGTTATTTTATGATCATGTAGACCTTTTAAATACGGACACACAATGACTAGAGAATTCCCAACTTTATGTGATGGTGGTGATGGAAACGACTTTGTTCTACAGTACCAGAGGTTGAATCGAGTCTACACACGAATAGCGATTCTATGGACTGCCTTTGCAACGGATGAGATGTCTTCGGTATATCATCTCAGGATACATTCTGGGATAAATCAGGAGTCTGCAATCATCGATGAGGCGAGTGCAAGTAGCACTTGCATGGAAGTCACGGGATATTTCCTTGACAACGAGGTGGTGGCCACGTTTCCTTCAATAGAAACGTTGAATCTAGTTTCGCGATGAGGGGGTGTTGGATAAGAAAACACTCACAAAAATTTTAAATACAAAAATTTATTTTCAAACTCAAAATTTATAAGTGAAATTCACAATCTCAGGGAAATTTACTATTACTTGAAAACAACACAAATTTTAATTTATTCTTGAATCAATTATTAAGTAAAATTAAATCAAAATTAATTTATCACAAAAATCAAGAAATAGAATCATTCAAGCAAAATTCAAAGTGCTAAGTAACAGTAACACTTAAAATTTGAAAATTAATTCACAAGTGTTAAACAACAATAAAACTTGGAAAGAATTCTAACTAAATGCAAAGTAATTCACAAGTGTTAAACTCAATTTAATATGCAATGATTAATTATTAATGACAACAATTAAGTTAATCAAACAAATTGTGAATGCAAACACAGAAAAATTTGGAAAATACCAAAATTGCAAAAACACTAAGAAAGCACTAATCACAGAATATATATATAATATATATATATATATATATATATATATATATATATAAACACACTTTAATAAGAAAAGTTGATAAATGAATAAAAACAAAAAATTCACCAACACCGAAATGTGAAAAAAATGGTAAAGATTTCCCCTGGAATAACCTAAGTACTTTCGGTATTTCAAGTACTTTTTGTGTTTAAGTTTAGTGCACTGAACTTACTAAAGAAGTCTTACTTGGTATCCCAGTTTTAGAAGGCCTTTTTCGAAATCACCAAGAGACACTTACACACGAGGCGCTTGTTACACACTTTTACATCTGTTCAGATTCCACAAATAAACACTAAGAACTAAATAAAGATATAAGTAACAAATACCATAAAAATCTTCACA
>NC_061087.1:59459186-59469978 GCF_015104395.2 Macrobrachium nipponense | reverse complement strand
ATAAAAATCTTCACATTAATGTGAAAGCAAAATTCTCTCATAAGGGAAGAGAGAGAGAGAGAGAGAGAGAGAGAGAGAGAGAGAGAGAGAGAGAGAGAGAGAGAGAGAGAGTGTTATCTCCTTACGACATGGTTTCAAATCTGAGGATGACAAAATCTCTCTTGTATGGTATTTAACTGGGCGAGATATTAATGCCTGACTGGCTCAAAACGTTTTGGTACCGAAGTACCTTTCTTAAATCTTTATAATACTCTTTTAAAACAATAAAAAGAGAGAAATTGGGATTACAACTATAAATAACATTTATTATCTCATAGTTTCAGACAATAAAATTCTCTTAAAATGAAAGGAATAATTATTTAAATTGAAAGCAAAGACTAAGTGACGTCACTTCCTATAAATGACGTATTCTTATATAGAATAATCTTACGAAAGATGATGCAATCTTCACATGGTTTTACAAGTAAGATGAACGAACAATACTGGTTTGCTACCAATCGCACATACATGATTGACATGTTTCCAAAACCAAACGGAGAACTCGAGCTTTGAACGGACAATGCTACGTTATTCCTTTACTTTTAAATTGTTTTTGTGAATTCTGAGCACACATACAGAATATATTAATACTAAGCAAACTACTACTGAATTGGAAAACATTGCAAACATTTTTACAACATTTCATAGTTACTGAGAGGAGATATGCATTGCAAAAAACAACAGCATAAGAATATATATATATATATATATATATATATATATATATATATAAAAATTTAATAACAAATGCCAAAAGGACACTTTCTACTATATATATATATATATATATATATATATATATATATATATATATATCTATATATATATATATATATATATATATATATATATATATATATATATATATATATATATAGTAGAAAGTGTCCTTTTGGCATTTGTTATTAAATTTTTTCTTATAAAATATATTCCAAGTTAACATACAAGAACATAAAGTAAGAGACCAAAGATGTACAAGTTTTTTTTCAGTTGGATTTTTCCCCTTATCCTTTGTATACCTCTAGTGTAAAAGCAAAATTAATTATCCACTTACATAAATGTCATTAAATGTCCTGTCAGAAGGACAACTTTTGTTCCTTGTATCCTCAAGCCTAAACTGACCGAAGTGCAAAACATAATAAGATACTTGATCAATACCGACATCATTTCTAGATGGGGAAAGAAAGCACCTTCGTGAATTTATCACTTCTCACACCTTTATATGAATGCTCCCCGAGAGCCATTAAAGAGAATCACACCTTTGCCAAGTCACTTCCCACTGCCACCAAGGATGACCCCTCATGACCTGACCCCAAACCTGCATCTCCTCCCCTTGTGACTCAGACTCTCAACTCTGATTGTCTCACTATTGTTACCCCTTCTTTCTGAACATTGCTGGCCAGCCTCTCAACGACTTTTCCAGGTACCTGCCCAGATTAGTGGCTTACTCAAAGAATAATACTACAATGGCTGACCTCATGTAGAAGGAAATCCCAAAACATTACCAACATCAACCCCAATGTGGTATAAATACTTATTCCGATGGGTTATACTTAGCTAGTGTGTTTTACGACGTTGCTCTGTCGCTTATCCTGCCAGATGGGGGACTCTGCTCCAGTCCCACTAGACATCCTTCTGATGCTGTCACTCTCAAGGCAGTCCTTGTCACTGTCCGCCTTTCCCTCTGAGCACTGATGTCTCAGTGAACCCAGAAGTGCTATCTTCACCTTTCCTCTATTGTGCCGAACTGTATGCAACGCTCCTTCCAATGATGAGCCCTGCTACAGAAGATCAGCACTGATCTACTCAAGTCTCATCCAAGGACTCAGATACGTGCTGTATGTACCTGATATCTGGTCTAGTATCCCGGAAACCTCAGTGTGAATCAACTTTGCTTACAGTGTACCACCTTATATTGTCTAAGGATCCTACTACTTAGTTATAGACTGTGATCAGCTTATTGAAGCATAGATATTTTGCTTAGTGTGCCACTTTGTATTGATATTGTAACAAGTAAAGCCTTGTTGTGCCACGGAGCTCTATTGCTAGTTCCTGTGTAATTTATTCTTCCCGTACCTTTAGTGAATTATATAACAAGTGGACACACCTAAGTTTGCATTGAATCCTTATTTTACTCATTAGAGCTTGACCTTTTCTGTTCACATGGTTCAGCTGCCCCTAGCATTATCCTATGATACTAAGTAGAGCCATTCCTCCGATTCTCATATCACACCCTTCCAGGCTGTCACTACCATAACAGTGGCAGCCTTGCCAGGATTCTTGGAACTCTGGTACAAGCAGCAACTTTAATTTACATTTGAAATTCAAAACCCCTAATCCCTCTGTTAACTAGCAGTTACGACTGGCTAAATCTGAGTTTCTATTAGTGATCCACATACATTTATGGCAAAGCTCTATATTTGGCATTTGTTGATGACAGCACACAGCAAGAAAGTACGTTTCTTTAGTATTTCAAGTTTTAATTTGTGTTATTATGAGCGTTTGAAATTCTCACCTCATTACCAGTCATTCACTCTACAGCCTTGAGACCAAGTTGCCACTAATCGCTTAACTGTAATGTTACCAATTGTGAGTATCATGTTATTTCCAAGGCCGTATGTTTCAGTTGCTATACTAAGTACTAATGCACTGCAGTGATACAGTGTTAACCATTTATCAAATCGGCAAAGTGCACATTTCCCTCTGCAACTTACAGTAACAACTTGCACCAAGAATTCTTTTCTGGCACCCTACTCAGCATTTCAACTCGCTACCCAAAGTACTGAGAGCTCTACTCACTCATTCATTTCACCACAGTAGTTAATCTGCCATTTTAAACTTAATCGTTCTTTGAAACTGTTGTCAAATTTACTTAATTTATTTTGTCTATCATATAAGTGATATTATTACTTTTGATTTTTTTGAGAATTAAACTATGAGACTTTTATAGATAACATAAATGCAAATTTTGTATAGCAACAAGTGTTAGTATATCGTAGTAAATATGACCAAGCATCAGGCTGAGGGTTCATTCACCCTATTGTTTACCAGACCTGCCATTAACTACTTGCTTTGACAGGCAGTAACCTGGACCATTCATTTAAAACCCAAGTGAAGGTCGTTTCACTTTCCTTTTCATTTTAGCTGGCTAACAGACAAACTACAGGACAAACCTTACTTACATGCATTTCACTTTATTAATTCGTCACTAACTTTGCGAGACTAATCATCTAAAAGCCTTGTTACAAGAACAGTGTGATTTATGTATGTGTTTTGATTTGAGCATATACATTTTCATTTACAAATGATTGTTTTGCACTACCCAAAGTGGTTGATTTAATGCGCAAATTAACCAAGCCTTAACTACATTTTTGCACTTCCTTTGGGCAGTTGAATATTTCTGTTGGAATTGTGACACAAGTGTGAATTTACCTCACTAATTTGCAACTTTGTTCAATTTTGTGAGACTCCCACTCATGTTGAGTTATGACTCGTGGTTTTGCAGCAAGTCACCCTTTGCAACAAACACATTGTTTACCTTGTCCTTAGGGACCACCTACTGAGTATTGTAGTGAACACTTGATCGATCCTTGTTGGAACCCACCTGCGTATACACATTGAGTGTGCATACCTGCTACACACTTTGGAGAGTGTCACCACATTCTTTTTAAACATTGCCACTTTCTTTTGAACCCACCTACACACTGTAGCGAGTGCCACCACATTCATGTCGAACACTGACACATCCTTTTGAACCCACTTACGCACTGTAGAGTGTACCACCACGTTCTTGTTGAACCTATTTGCATCCTGCAGGACCTACTTGCTGAATGTTTGCGAACACTATAACGTTCCTGCTGGAACCCTTGATTGCGCACTTTGAAGGTGCCACCTGAAGATTTACTGAACCTAATTATGCACTTTGAGAGTTCCGCCTGAAGCTTTGCTGAACCTACTTATGCACGTTAAGTGCGCCACTTTGATGAACCTACTTACGCACACTTAGTGTACTACCTTGCTGTGCACTTTGAGAGTGCTACCGTTTTCTGGAAACACAATGCATCTTGCAAGACAAACCTGTACCTTTTGGTGCCGCCACACGCTCACCCAAGCAAACCTTCGCCGTAGGCTATAGCCTAACTGGCCGCCTTACATGCTCTTTAGTGACAAAATGCTCACCTGAACAAATCGAACCACCAAAGTAGGCAGTGGCCTGACTTCTCTGTTAAGACCTCGGTACTCTAGGAGTACTGCACTGTACCTGCACACCCTGGTCTGTCTATTAGACAGTCGAGAACAAAGCTTCATACTGTCTGCAAGTGCCACTTCTGTTGGCCCTCCCCCACTAAGTTCTCTGAAACCTTCCTACAGGTGCTATTTTTGGTTGGCCTCCCACACTCGTATGAGCCAACACATAAGTAATGCATACCTTACAAGTGCAGCTCATCTGCCCCCCCCACCCCCCCGAACACCACGAACCCTCTCATTCAACTATATCAGTACATCCTGCTGTGTGCCGACCATGACCACCTACACCAAAGTAGTAAGCTTTTACACCCAGATGGAGAGGAAAATTGGCACCCCTGAAGATCAAATCAGCAACAATGAGCAACCTCTTCTTGGGCCAGGACCTCTTGTCATGGTTCCCTACCATGATCCAAGAACCCTCTACCAGTAAATGAATGGGTATGACATCCTAATCAAACCACAGGATTGCCCAGTAACATCATCACCCCACACTGTGGCCATCCTCGTCTATGCCTGTGGGGGAAACATCTTTGCTACGTGTCTTTCCATCATCTTTAGCCCAAGGACTGGAAGAGGAAACCCACAGACCAGTTTGCCCGGCTACCACTAGTGAATGCATCTACCTCCCACTGAACCTCTTCCCATCTGCTATCAAGGAAGAGGAGTATATGACCCCCTCTTCCTCTGGCTAACCACACCAGCATGAGTGCCAAGCTAAACTAATGGATATGATCCAGTTGCAGAACCCTAACCATCAGCCATTGAAATTTACTGATCCTTCTGCATATTCTCCAGGGGTGATTCCTTCTGTACTCCATACAGGAGACTCACACGAGGTCATTGGCCTCGTTCATTCTGCAGGGACAAGATGCACCTGAGAACAGAAACTACCACAAGAAAAACTCCAGAGCTGGAGACATACATTTCATTGCCTGAGCACGGGCCTGCAGGCTCATCTGTTATAACCCGCCTACCGTACCTCCTAGCACTCAAGCTAGTGTGCACTCAGCATCAGTGATGCCTCTTCCATCCCCTCTCTAAACCTACAGTTTGGCTCTGCTGAGCTATATGGAAAGGGAAACCTACTACTCCCGGATACCTTTAGAGTTCCTGAAAATGAGCTTTCCACATCTACAGGATCGGGACCAGTGGAGTGAACCTCCAATGTAAAGCAGGCAGCACGTCCTACTGACCTACTCCGACCCAGAGGTGACTCCACCCCCTTACCATTATACAATACCCAGTACCCCTGGTTCAATCAGCTTGAGCCCCTATCCCTCAGTTAGCACAGAGACACTTAACTTTTGGGACTATCAGCATAATCTTATAAGTGACTACCACACCCGCTTTAGGATCGGGTCACCGGGCTTCACCAAAGAAAAATTTCCAGTCCTCATACCAGTGAAAAATTTATTTTTGTATTAATAACTTAGCTTTTATTTGCTAAAAATAATTCAAAGCTCAATAAAAACGACTGAAACGATAAATAATACCCACCTACAAATCAAATATTTATTAGAAATATATAAAAAATATATTGAACTACACACAAAAAAATAATTTACAAAAGTATTCACCAAAAATAAAAAATTTGTTATATACAGAAAAAGATTGAATGAACTTTTCCTAAAACTACAATTTACAATATGTGACTGCCAGAAAAGGGGTCGGACCCATAGAGGTCAAAATCTAAAAAGAGAAAAAAGGTAGGTTATTTTTGGCCAAAAAAAAAAGTCAAAATTTCACAAATATTTTGGGGTACCTAGATGAAATAGGAGGTGGCTAATTTCTTTTATAGAATAAACTCCTATTTTCCGAGAACGGAATTATGTAAAAAAAAATTCTGCGCTAAGATGTAATTTATTGTTATATCAGGGGCCAAGTCTGAAGGTAATTTTTTTACCTCCTAGGTTCACCATGAAAATTTCTTATAAAAATCATTGTAACTATTATAAAATATGATATTTATGCATGGAAATATACCAAAATATCACAAATTCTATAGAAAACAAGAATATATAGAGATATGGCAACTTACCTTTCGGGTATGTAAACAAAATGGCCACAATCCACACCAACTCCGACTGCCAAATCTGCTACCTGAAATGGAGCAAGGGTATGTCAATTTCAAGGTGTTATCTACTTGTCTAATTATTTGTGGATTTGCATAATACTTTTATGGTGGCTTGCTGGATGTTTGACAATTATTTTGCAGCAATAAGATTTAAATTCTGACCCCAAAGATTTATTTGAATTTAAAGATCATTTTTTTACCTCCTAGTTTCACCATGAAAATTTCTTATAAAAAGCATTGTATCTATTATTAAATATGATTTTATGCATGAAAACATACCAAAATATCACAAATTCTATAGAGAACAAGAATATATAGAGATATGCCAACTTACCTTTTGGGTATGTCAACAAAATGGCCACAGACCACACCAATTCCAATGGCCAAATCTGCCACTAACAAAACTATAAATTGAATTTTCTATGGTGAACCTATTGCTCTTTTTTTTAATTAATAATATATGAGGGTGTATAGCCATTGTAGTTAGGAAGATTTCTGTAAGAACATGTCATAAGATAAAGTTCAGAAATGTTTTTCTCTCTCTCTCTCTCTCTCTCTCTCTCTCTTCCTACAGTTGGTGGCTCAGTGTGAGATGTCGATGGTTTATTGACATAAGCTGATGTAGTCTCTATCACAACAAAAGACACAGACCCACTAACCCCCACTGCTTCCCCCTCGTCGCCGTCGTAGTCATTTCAAAGTCATCTGCTGCCTCCTCCGACCCTCACACTCGAGCTGTCCTTCATCAGCGGTGTTGGTAACCTCTTGATTATCATCTAGTTCCATTAGAAGTGAGTAGATGGCATCCATACCCAGAGAATACTGCCTGCTGGCCATTGTTGATGAGAACTGCAAAGAAAATGCAAAACCTGAGAAATTGGCATTCGAAGGAAATTGGACCATGTGGCAATATACGGGATCTCAGCCAAAACCAATGGCATGCATATGATACACACACCATCCACCCACAGTTTCCAACATTAGAAAACTATCCAAGTATCAACAGTGTTCAACAGGAAATCACTACATAGTAACTTTGCTTTTTGATCACTTACCGCTTAAAGGTGTTGTAGGGTCGAGCTCGACCGGGTAAAGGTCAGAAAAGTGGGAAGGACAAAGGCAAGGCAAATGTAGGTTCTGACATGATTGTAGTGTGTGGATTACTGATCTCTTGCAGGTTGATCACACCCAGATTCGAGACAGACAATGATTTATGGGGAAAAAAAACATGTTTTTTGACATACACTCCGGTCGCACTTATTTAGGGTGAAATACAAATCACATGTAAAATTAATGGTAGGTTGCCAATTAAAAGTTCTGATCAATACAAGATACTTTATTACACACAGGTTAAAGCATCACAAATAATAGTACTGCTAACTCAACTCTCAATAAAGAAAATCAGTGATAGAATTTAACAGCAAAACAAAATATTAATTATATTTTCAAATAAGACAATTAATGATACATTTCACAGCACAACAGCAAGCCAAGGGTCCTGGAAAATACAGGGGTTAATTCCCTTGGTAATTCAACTACAATTAAGTATCGGTTGCAAAATTGCACATTGTAAGGCCTGCCCGTGGTAGGACAGACTTCTCAGACAAGTTAATGTCAGGAAGATGAGGATGAACAAACTAACATATCTCTGGAAATAGAATAATCCCAAATGAAACTTCGTAGAAATGTGGGTTCTTTCAATATCCACTATAAGCAAATGGTAGGAATAACTTAAGGTTCAATAAGTGCAGGGGACAATTAATTCATGAACTCATTCACACAGGGAAGCACTTGAACACTGAGTAGCAGGATACAAAAGAGTATTTACCATGGTGAGAGAAATTGTTAAATGAAATGAGAGATTCAGGATCAAGGACAGAGAACTGGTAACTCAAATGCCCAAACAGGTGCACTGATGATTGCCTTTTGCAGTTGCTAGATGATCTGGGGTGTCATCCTTTTAGATCTCACTCAGCCACTTGTGGCCTGACCATTTGTGGCCAAAGTTCCAGTTGCAAAAGTGCTGTGCTCGTGTTATTGTGGAGATAACAGCACGACTTTCCTTACTAACTAAGAAGGCAAGCTAGGCAGGACTGAGACCGTGCTTTGTTCCTCACTTGCTTATATGAATGTCATTTCTGCCTAAGGGGGATGCTGGATTTCCCAACATTTTTGCATTAGATGACGTCTGTGAAAGAACATTCGAGACGCCAGTAGGGGTCTAATTGAAAAAGGATTAAGATCTGCGATGCTCATTTCCCTGGCTTTAAGTACTCCCGAGTGACTACTGAATTTCCCTACCTGGTCCCAATACAAATGACACACCTTAAAAGTGACCCCTCACCACTCTGTTTGTAGGACCTGGGTGATGCCCCTGAAAGCACAGGATTCTAGTTCATACACTAAGTAAGCAAAGTGACAATGGCCACTGAAATCTGTAATAATATATATACACATATTTAAATGTATATATATATACATGTATATATATATATATATATATATATATATATATAGGTATGTATTTGAAAAAAATTTTGTTTATTCTTACAGTTATTTTCTATTTTGGCCTTAATGAGTCATCAAGACACAAATCAACCCTCTTCCCACCCGCACCTGCGTCTTGCACGAGTATCTTTCGGCATCAATTCCTTATCTATTCACTTTTTTTACAAAGTCAGTCTCCTCGCATCTCCCGCTATTGAAATCTGTTCTCAGTTCGGGAGTTTTGCAATTAATTTCACCTTTTATTTTCCTCCTGGCGTATTTCTCTTCCAGTAACTCATATCATTAAACCATGGCGAGCCTTCTCTGAATTTTAATTCATCCCATTATCTGCAGAAAATATTCTTCGCTTAAGGTCCGTGAATATTAAAAATGCAGTTTAAAGACTGAATAACCTATTGCAATAACAAACCATATACCGACAATATGAAACTCACCCTCACACCCTTGTGAATGTGAATTAGTGAAGTCATCACTAATCTAAAGAATTTTTACAATTTTCCACTTTTGAATGACAAAAAGACATCAATTTAACTTACGTATGTCGGTTTTATGTTTTTACCTGTTTTGTATAGATGAGTTGTGTTTCATACCAATGTAGACGTTTAGATTCGGTTGAAATTTAACCTTGATCTTCCTTACATTTTGTACACAATTTCTTTGGCCCATTTTTCATTTTCTTCCAAATTTTAGGGAGTTCTTGTATTAATAGTCCTCATTAATGTGGTGAACATTCAGTGACAATGCATTTCATATCTTTGATTTTGAATTTCACATCCTCAAACTTCATAAAATCATTTTCATTATTCATCAGATCATCTGAATCTTCGTTTCCTGTGCTTTATACTTTCTGTAACTATTATGATATCTTTCTGTTACACCGACAGTAGTTGTCTGTTTTATCTTCTGCGTCTCTCGACATGTGTTTTCGTCTTTTCAGATCATTTTCCCTTGGTTTCTGGTAATTTGATAATAAACATATTCTTGTCTTGACATCTTAATAACAAGCTGCCTCTTTATGTTGACTCATCGTTTTGATTGTTTCCTTTATCGCACTAAGTCAGGTTATTGTATCTTTCATCTGGCTGGTTTCAGCCATCATATTCGAAATACCTACTTACAAGAACTATGAGAGGGAGGTTGGAGACGTGAAAAATGAATTGTGGAAAATAAAGCACAGGAAAGACATGAGTGGCGGATTTCCGCAGAGGCCTTTTGTGACACGCGTAGGTGATGATAATGATTATGATGATGACTTTCGAAAGGCAGTGTACAAGCAAATGGAATGTTCATGTATAGTTGATTGTTAATTGTATCCTTTCAACCTGAAACCCAGTGACCAATTTAAGGGGGGAATAACAGGTACAAAATTAGCAATTTCCTTCCGTCATTGATCAGCAAGGTTCATTTTCACATACTCGAGATTTATACTTTCGATGCTTCACATACTTGCTTCATGCTGGCTCACTTTTTTATTTAAACTTAAGATAAGTACTTCATTTATTGTTTTTCTTCTCTTATTGTACCAATCAGAAGCTCAAATATTTCTCTAGTCTCCTTTGTTACGAAGCGCTTTCTTGGACGTGTCGGCACGTGATAGTTAGTATATTCATTAGAGTAATTTAATCTGCTCTTTTGTTTGCTTTACCTTCATGTGATGTTTTCTGAGATAGTAATTGCAAAACTGTGTAATAGCTAATAAAGCAGGTTTTCTGAAGAGAAATTTGTCTCATGTTTGAAATAATTTCTACGATCATCCTTAGACGACAGAAAATAGCAAGTATACAAGTCATGCCGAGGGTCACAAAGACATAGTATAAACATATATATTATATATATATATTATGTATAATATAATATATTATTATATATAATATATATGATATATATATATATTATATAGGTCTATATATATATATATATATA
>NC_061087.1:59366463-59446463 GCF_015104395.2 Macrobrachium nipponense | reverse complement strand
CACACACACACACACACACACATATATATATATATATATATATATATATATATATATATATATATTATATATATATATATAGTATATATATATAGTATTATAGCATATATATATATACATAATTGTAATGGCCATAATGCGCTATTACATCCCCTAATTATTCATCCTTTTTGATAGACTTGTCACTACAGAGCCTTAGATCGAAATGCGGAGAGAGAGAGAGAGAGGAGAGAGAGAGAGAGAGAGAGAGAGAGAGAGAGAAAGCAAATTTATGGTATTGGTGGTGGACTTGCAGTGGGAAAAAGTCGGGGGAGAGTGATGAGTCGGTGCAGATTTTCTAGGTATCCGGTAGTGGGGGTCCTTGGTCAAAGTGTTGTGTATTTTCTGTGAAAAGCATGAAACTTGGCAGAGTTTCTTATATAACAAATGGAAAGTCTTTTCCATAGAGCCAAAAGATATTGCCATTAGGAGTCTCATAATGCGGTAGTTCTATATGGAACCACTTATATGGAATAACACATAAATGTATAAAATGCAAAGTACTAAGTAACAATATGATTATTTGAACAGCTCTGTAGGACAATATAATCTGATTAGACTAGAGTTCCTGAAGATTAACATTGGATCCCATGTTTTGGATTCTATAACAATCTGAATGGTTATTTATTGTTGAGGTCAAATTTTTATGTATGAAAATAAATTACATCAATCATGGCATTAGTAATATTTTTTTAATATAAAACTCGAACATCAGTCACTCCAGATTCCCCCACAGTTACACGTGTTATGCATGGTAATTCAGCACAGCAGCATTTGCCACACTTGATAACTTCTTGGCAGATGTCCATTGCCTCTGGTAGTGTGTTCCAAACAGGCCTCCATACTTATGCCTCCTTTTTCAAACCGCAGTCAGCTGTACTGGGTATATGTGGGCAGGGTTCTTCAAAAGTCCCCTCATATAAAACCTCCCTCTTGCAATGTTCATATAAGGCAGCTCTGCTCTGGGGGATGTTGTTAACTTGCCTTCGTTTCCTACAAAACATGTCTTTCCTTGCAACATTTACACAGTCTTGGTCGCTTGTCTTCTCATAGGGCAGAATGACAAATCTTTCCATTGTTTCTATAAAAGACTGAGTTCTCCGGGGGTTGATGCCATCTGCTTAAATGCTAGTGTAGCAGAATTCCATACATCCCATGCAGTCTTCTTCTTCTTACCATGAAAGAATGACGTCGCATGACATCCTGTCAAGGCATGGAATGCTGGGAGGGCAGTGATTTTAAGGGCCCAAGAGTGCAGAAGTCAGGCCATGAATGGAGATAAATTTCTGAAACTTACCACTTCCAAAGTGAATCCAAATTCCCTAACTCTTAAATCTCGATCTACCACTTTCTGCCACAGGGAAACTGCTAACACTACAACATCCTTGTCAACAGTCTTGATCATAAACTTTTCAAATCCTTGCAAAAGACAGTCCATAACATGTACCGTGATCCTTGTGCCGGCATCAATGTGAATGAATAGTATGATGTTGAACAACTGATCTTAGGAACAAAAAGAACTGTACACATTTTGGTTTTCCATTACACAAATTTCTTTGTGTCTAGTATCCATCTTACTCATTTCCAGAGACAGCATATACATTAGTTCCTGCTTATTTTCAACTTGTTTCAACCAAAAGGTGTTCCAGTCTTTTGGAAGTGGAACCCACAATAAAACCTTCATTCTTCTTCCTATACCATGATGAAGTCTCACTGTATGTTTGATGGTGTCTTCTGTAGATATCCCAAACAACATCAACCCTCTTAGCTTTCTCAAGTACATTATAAAGATACTTTATAAACCTGATGATATACTTTGAGAATGTCTTTTCTATTTGAGGAGTGACCATATGCAATAATGCTGGCCCATCTATGACAACAGCATTTACCTCTGAAGCAGGCACCGATGGTGACACCAGGTTTTCAAGGTATGTAATTAAATCAGACTTTTCCCTGATAACAAGTCACCATTTTCTGCCATGAATGGTGGTGTTGCCTGATTTTCATGTTCAAAAAATACATCAAGGTCTCCCTCTCTACGTGTACAGCCTATGCAGTCTTGAAAATAGTGCAGTCATGTTTAAATAACGCAACCTTCTGTTTGCTCTTGCTTACAACTTTTGAAGGTGGGGTTTTGAATAATGGTAGGTTTGCTTTTATAAGAGGATCACCGACAGGCTTAGTCCTGTTGATGAGCCTTCCTCAATAAATTGGTTACATAACTCTTTTCCCTTGGAAAGTACTTCTAAAGGCATAACATCCTTGGAATTGAGGACATACAAATCCTTTCCTTGTTCTCTGAATGGGTTACAAAACTCATCCATGATGTCTACTAGTGAACTAACCAACTTCTAAAATTATTTTTGCACTATTGGTGATTGTTCAAGTAACCAGGCCATCTCAAGGCCAGCAATCATCCAAAGCATGAGGGCTGAGGGATTATTAGTAAGGCCTTTAAAGCCTCCAGCATGATCAATGTCTAAGGCTGAAAACTGTCTTTCGGACTTATACATTATAAGACGTCCACTATTAAATTCGTCTTTGAGAGGATTTAAGCCACTAAGGCTAAGTAAGTCCCTCAGATGCACACAGACCCACCTTGAGTAGTGATACTGATCCAGTGCAAAGAACGTAGAGAAGTTGATGCATACAATTTTTGTATGTACAGATCGTAATAACCTTCCCTTATTGACTGCACTAAGAGCAAAATAGTTGTTCCAAGTGACATGAAATGGGCCCAGTATGCAAACTGTGGACATTCATCAATTCTTTTCTTGCACCAGTCTAAAAATGTAAGTGGTCTCCACCCTCTAAGGCTACATACTCATCATATGCTCTGTGCTGTAGGATGTAAAGGGCAGACGCTGTTACTTGGTGGGCAAGCCTTGTGCAAGCAATATGACTGGCAGTGACAAAGGCACTTGCTCTCCCAGATGTAGTTATTTCGGCCTGTGACACAGCAGCTTCCCATCCACTTCCTTAATGCCATGTCCCAGATATTCAATCCTGCCATCTTGAAATGTAGTCCCCCAATCATGATGAATATTTTATCTTCTTGTATTGTTCTGGCCAGTTCCATTGTATGTTCCTGGCCAAAGCAAATAATGGTTGGTCCATTGCAAGCACTGGAGTCTATCCAAGATTCAAGAATTCTGTCACCTCTTTTTCATAATGTGCATTCCATGAAGTACCATGTGGACACTGTTTTCATGAAATAGAAGCAGCATTACACTAAGTGATTTAACATGAGTGAGAGGAGGTTGCTGTGATGCATAGTAAGCTGTCCACGATATATCATCATTGGGCTCTTCTTTTCCCAGATGTTCATGACTATCCAACCAAGCATTGCAGTCCTCCACGCCTGAATGGAACAAGTGCCCTGATGTTTCGAGGGGCATGATATTGCCCGGTATCCTAGGTGTCTTATCAATCAGTTGAAAAGCTGGAACAGTTGTGTATCTCTCTGGAATAGTGTCTAAGTCAGGAGGCCCCTGCTGATGGACTTTCAGTGAGTTTTCAGTCTTGACTGAACTTTATGTATCCTTTCTAGGGTGCTGGAACACTGAAATTGCGGTTCCACGAAGGGATGATGTTGCTGTAGTTAATGAGTGATCATGGTCAATGTTGCTGATTGCTCCCACTGTGAACAAGTTTTCCATTAAATTTGGTGGACATACAACATTTTCCACCCAATTTTTGGAGATACTCATGTACCTCTTGTATGATATGCATAAACCAAGGTTGTGAAGTCATCAACACTTTTCCTTCTTTCTAGTGTGACAATATATAGTGTTAGCAATGAGTATCGCCTCTGGGTTTTTCTCTTTCTGCTTTGTCTTGAGACAACTGAGATGGGTTTCTTTGAAGCATATTTTACACAGTAACATTGGCAAAGCTGAGCAATTGTGAACATTGTTTGACATTGTCTGAACTCTTCTTCATTATCAAAAGTTTCCTCATCCCCCCTAATTTTTAATGCTTGGGCCATTCCATATCATTCTTATGAGCGTTTGAAGTGATTCAGGAACAGAATTCTTCCATCAAAGACAATTCATGCTAAGCATATCTTTTCCTACAATTTCTGCTGCCTTTGCCGGATGAACCATTTCACTGTCTCTATGTGCACTGAACACAAGAATACCTCCAATGTCCTTCTCGAAAAGCATCTAATCCGGGACATTTGCAAAGCAGCATCTCTTTTAAAGTCTTGTAGAGTGGATGTGGACATCATGCAGTCCTATCTCAGATCAGTGGTTAGCATAGAGCTCCTTCAACTCAGATAATGTCAGAGGTGCTCAATTTCCATCACATCTTGACTCCTCTATAAGCTTTTAGTTCTGCTAGAACAATAGCATGTAATGATTCTCTAGAGGTATCCCTGTCACAATCTACTTTTACAACTTTTGCTGCTCGTATTGACAAAGTGCTTCAATCTTGTAGTGTGTAAGTCCATTCTCTCACCTTACGATCCACATCAAACGTTGTTACATCATGTAAACCCTCTTTAGAGTCATTAGGTTCATCACATATGAAACAAACATTTGAGCTTTCCTTATCTATTTCCTTACCATAGCACGAATCATCTGTCCTGGATCTAGTAAATTTGTTAGTGACTTCTGTTTCAGAATCTGACTTCCTTTTCTCCTTGGCACTGGTTAATTCTGTCTGTAGAAAATTCCCTTCTGCATGACTTGTGCCATACAACTTTATGAGCTAAAAGTGTCTTTGCAATTCCTGCATCATCTTCATTTAATCTAGACAGATTCCCAAAGAATATCTCTTGTACTGCCCTTATTTCTATAAACTGACCAATTGATTCTGCAAACAAAAACAAAGCATACAGAGATTCACTGTCTTTTCCAGGTTTTATTGAATCAAAGGGTCTGATTAAGGATCCCCTTCCTTTATCCTGGCAAATGGCAGTGTCCAGTCACTTTTCTCCATATAGCAAGATGCCAAGGTGTTGAATTTCCATCACCCAGTTCATTAACAAAAGCATGTGAAAAAAACAAAAACAGTCTCACCTTATCAAATCATGCATATGACAGTGCTAATTCTATCTGTTCTACTAAATCATCACACGTTTTATGCATGCTACAACCATCACCAGATAAACAGCCCCGAAAAAAAATTAAAAAAATAATCAGTTCAAGTCCATCTCATATATTATAACATGCATATAAAATATATTCACTCTACATCTACTACACTTGTCAGTCAAAACCTGCCAAACAATGCATGCTCAAAATGAACAGTTACATCATACGAATTCCGTAGTGTTTGGTCTCGAAAATCAATTCAACTTTATAATGTGCTGTGCCCCTCCCAGGAGAGATACTGTTCGGCCCTATGGCAGTTTTTCCATACCAGTGTAGAACAAAACTGTGCCAAATTCCATGCTTTTCATACAATGTGCACAATTGGTCTGCCGTATGAGACTAAGTCCCCCCACTACGGGTGGTAGGGCTGCCAAGATCGTGTTTACTATACGCACTAGAAAAAATTTGAAGTGACCATAGTATTATAGAGTCCCCACGTGGACCTCATACACCTTCATCGCACTAGCCAGGTAATTAACTCCACGCACCAATGCATGGACACAAGAAACACAGCGTACGTCACATATCTTTTTATATAACATATCTCCTTTATTATTATTATCATATTAAATGTATTGTCATCATCATACACATTGTAGTGTCAGCTTTTCAACCATATGTACCTTAACTTCAGTCCTGTATTGTATTTACTTCATGTGTATATTTCCATCTATCAACAAACACAAGTGATTATGTTTAATCTCTGTTTCTGCTCGCCTAGTGTCATGCGCTGCATTTCTGTTTGTTGTATGAATACATCAGTAAGCTTATAGATACTGCCTCTTACTCACGCCTTCACTACAGTATTAAAATTAGCTCTTTAAAGATTCATCTAGTCTTGATTTGATTTGACAGTTGTTACAATATTCAAAGATTGTCAAGAGAAGGTGGAAAAACAAAAATTCAACCATATTGTCACTTATTTTCTTGATTATGTCTTAGCTTTTGAAAATTGATTTTCATCGACATATTCCCGAAAAAAAAAGTTGTTTAAGTAAGAATATGTATTGTCATAGATAACTCTATATCTATGCGCAGGTAATGAAAGTTTTATACTAGGCAAAAAATGCTGATGTATTGGAGATCTTTTGGTCTAGTAGCTAGTAATGCAACCGTGATAGCTGTATAGGCCCGCTAACTCCGACCTGCTTGTAATAAGAGCGTAGCCTGAAAATCTTTGAGTTGACAGGCTGCTTTAACCCAGATAATAATTCGTTTTAATGACACTAGGTTTGTTAACAGCTACATTCGATCCATGTCAATGTCAAAGTCATGAAAGTGTAAAATGCCGTTACACAATATTCAGTGACTTGTGCTTTCCTGCCCAAGACTTCTCGAGCTCCTCACATCATAAGAGAACGCTCTTGCGGATTTAACTAGATTTTCTCATCCTACCTTGGAGGTCGCAACATTAATTGCCATTGACGCCAGCCATGGGCGCCCGCACATAGGGGCAATGGGTGGAGGGGGGACGCTTGCCCCTTCTGACCTGGAAAAACTATATATATATATATATATATATATATATATATATATATATATATATATATGATATATATATATATGTATATATATATAATATATATATATATATATATATATATATATATATATATTACTATATATATATATATCTTGGTGAGAGTTGAAGGATAATCCTTCATTCCCTTTCTATGTATTTTATTGTAGCCGCGATGTTTCAATACATAAAAGATGATACAAAGGTTAAAATTATAAAACTCGGAATAACAATTAAAAGCTAAAAAGGTATACGATATTATAAAAGACAAATACAAAAATAAGGAGGAGTCATTACCATAAGGTGCTGAAAGCTCAAACCGAGTGACAATTCCGGCCGGTTCAGCTTCGACTTAACTCACGAGAGATACAGAGGTGTGAGGAAGACTGGGTGTTTAACTGTGGAACGAGTTCTTTAATGAAGAGTGATTCTAAAATAGTTGAATATTGTTCGTTAGGGGACTGGCCTATAATTTTGAAACCTTTGTAATTCTTGTCGTATTTACATTTCTTTGTATGTTCACGTATACGTGAAAATTCAGGATTAGTTCATTTGAACCCTGTTCTATAACAAACGCCTCGGTGAGAGTCCCAATCTCAATTTGAGGGTAACCTCCGTGTGGAGCCGACGTACTTTCCTAGATTGCATCGAGATATACGACTCCTGAAGTCTCAGTGGATCGAGTTTCTCCTTGTGTTTTAAATAAAGATCCAATATTCATTGGGTTGCAAGATATTAGTCTAAATTCAATTGCAGGTTAAAATTGTTCTATTATCAGTTTTTCAATTTCACAGTAGAAAATTTTTTGTCATGAATAAATGGGACATTTGCATGAAATCGTATTTTGGCACTGTTGGTAACACAGGCTGTGTCCTACACAGCGAGCTCGAGCAATTTACTAAATTCCATGAGGTTAAAATTATTAAAAGTGGCATCTGGGACAGTAAAAATACGGCTAATAATATCAATGGTTTCTACTACCGGTACATTAGTAAAAAGAGACTCAGCATCCATGCTAACCATATTTTTTTTATTATGAAAATACAATTACATTCCTATAATTCACATTATTTTAATAATTCTCTTAATACAAAAAAATAAATATAAATTCAAATAACATTTTGCTACAAAATCAATATAAATCAAAATCAAAACGCATAGTTTAAACATTCTTTAGTGACATAATTGGAAATATGCTTGTATATCTACACTTAATATACATCTTTTGTGATTCTAATTTATTTTTCAAAAGAACAATTATAATTTGGAAGCTATTGTTGTGTTTATAAAACATCCACAAACAATACAAATAGCCGGTGATCGATAAAATGGCAGTGTTTTTATCAAAAATTTATTATCATAGATAATAGCTTCAAGAAACTATAATCATTTAGTTCACAGCATTTCCTAAAGAGCAGAATCAAAACCGAGTATCAGATATGCATTTGATACTCGGTTTCACCGTATTGGTCACATTTTGAATTTTTTTTTATTTCAACATATGGACCCTTTGTTTTGTTGCTAGTAACTCATGAATATACCTTAACACAAATTCCCTATCCTCCACTTTAATGAATGTGCTACAAATATTTCCCAAAAATATTTTTCCTTTAAGTGTAGGTTCTCTACTACTGGAGTTTCTTTTACCTCCAAATGATTGAATACATTCTCTGTTATTATATATGGAAAGAATTTGTTGTAACATGCTTTCCTAATATCATCTACTGCCAAAGGAATAATATTCAAGGGTAAAATATGCTATTTATGATAAATTATCTAATTGTAACATACCATTCAGTCTTACAGAACAATAATACCTGGTTAACCCGTTACAGTTTATTATACTTTTTAAACAAGTTACACTGAATATTGATGTTGGGCGTTTTCTTCAGTACTTATTACTCCTAAACCTCCTTCTACCGACAAATGCAAGGTCGATACATACTACACCATATATATTTGAAAATATACCACATTTTGGATAATATCAAAGAGTTGATTATTAGTGCTTCCTGGTAAAGTGTTAAATACCTTTTACACAACATGTTAACTGCCTTTTCAATTTTTTTCTCTATATCTGACCAATCCATTTCACAAGTTTCCGCATATGAATTGCTGAAGTAAATGCCCAAAATTTTAGCACAGTCCAGTTAACTTTGAAACAAGTTAACTAAATCTCTATTAACGAATCATCGTCTGCAAAAATTACTGTTGTATTATCAGCAAATCCCTGTACTTTAATTTTGTCATTGTTTGTAATGTAGGAGGTACAATTTTTGTAGTGGTTTATCGCTGGTACAATGGTTTCTTGGAAAATGACATACATAACTTGATAGTGGACATCCTTGTCTAACCGACTTCTTGCATTAAAGGTACCTGTAAATAGTCCATTCACACATATAATACTTTTACATTCTTTATATATTTTTAACGTGGAAATAAATTTCTCTGAAAATCCAAACTTTTTTCATATTTCTAATAAAGAGAATGGCAAGTTCGCCCTATCAAAAGCTTTGGACCAGTCCAAGTTAAGCATCCCTACATTCAAATGATTTTCTCTTACATAACTTATGGTCTCTTATTGTATTATTGCAGTGAATTATGGCTCTCTTTGGAATACCATAATATTGTTCAGATGTTATGATTTGTTTTTCCAAGTACAAGTTTCAAACGATTTGCCATGTTTTTGACTAAAATTTTATAATCAACATTTAACAGTGATTGGTCTCCAGTTTTCACCATTTCCAAATTTTCACTTTTTGGGACATGGTCTTATTATTCCTAAATTTTGCGATTTCGATAAATTTCGTTCTTTCAGCATCAATTTTATTACTTCTGAAAAATCGTTTTTGATAATATACCAAAATCTTTTATAAAACTCCACAGTTAATCCATCACTTCCAGGTGATTTTCCTTTATTCTTTTTATTCAATAATTCCCATAATTCATTTATGTCAACTTCGTCCCCTAAAACCCTTTAGTTTTATTGTTCTCTTCATCTACTTTTATTTTGCTATCTTTAAGATAGATGACCGAATTAATCGTTTTCTGAAATATCTTAAAGACTATAAAATCATTAGTGAAAATACTTATACTTCATTATATAGCACAGGTGCCTCATATGGGGTGATGTATGGGTTACCTAAAATCCATAAAGGTAGTGTATACCAGTGAGGCCCATCCTCACCTCCTATGCTACTTCTAATTACAAAATTGCCAAATTCCTTGTGCCTCTCCTAACGCCTTTAAACTACCAATATCTCTAGCTGTAGAATTCGAAAATTTTAAAGAAAAAAACAATTTTACCCCAGGATCCAGGTTACTTATGGTTAGCGGATGCGGATCTCTTTTTACTAATTACCGATAGAAGAAAACCATTGATATTATTGCCAGCCGTATTTTTACTGACCCATATGCTACTTTTAATCATTTTAACCTCCACGGATTTTAGAAAATTGCTCGAGCTCGCTATGCAGGACACAGTCTTTGTTTTTCACGGTAAAGCCAACATTCAGGTTGATGGTATGGCGATGGGATCCCCACCTTTGCAAACATTTTTATGTGCTCCCTTTGGCCTACCATCCATTATTTTTTATAGTAGGTATGTGGATGATACTTTCTTATTGTTCAGAGATAAAGATCAAGTGACAAATTTCTTGATTATGCTAATAAAATACATCCTAACATTAATTTCACAATTGAATATGAAAAGGAAAATAAACTGCCATTTTTGGGTTGTAACTGATTTAGATAAAATGATCATTTTAACACCACGGTTTTTAGAAAGGAAACGTTTACCGGCCTGGGATCGAATTTTTATAGAAACTGTTTCTATCATTTTAAACTAAACTCCATGTCTACCCTCTTTCATAGGGCTTTTGACATAGCATCTGACTGGAATCATTTTCACAATGAAATGACCTATCTCCACCAATATTTCACTGACAATTGCTTTCCATCGAAACGTTTTATATACACCTGTACAAATTCTTAAACATCTTCCATCTAAAACATCTCCCTAAAATTAAAATACCAACAGTGCCAAAATTACGATTATATGCAAGTGTCCCATTTATTCATGACAAAAATTTCTATTGTGAATTGAAACTGTAGTAGAAATATTTTTTCCCTGCAATGGAATTAAGACTAATACCTTGCAACCCAATGAATATTACACAAGGAGAAACTCGATCCACTAATGACCTCAGGGTGTAGTATATATATTTAATTGCCTAGATGTAATCTAGGGAAGTAAGTCGGCACCACACGGAGGTTACTCAAAGTGAGATTGGACTCTCATTGAGGCGTTAGTCATAGGACAGGGGTCAAATAACCAACCAATCCTGAATTTTCATGTATACGTGAACATACAAAGAAATGTAAATACGATATGAATTACAAAGATTTTAGAATTATAGGCCAAGCCCTGACGAACAGGATTTAACTATTTTAGTAGCACTCTTCATTAAAGAACTCGTTCCGCAGTTAAACACCCAGTAATGCTTTGTAAATAATTTATTGAATAAAAAAAGAGAGAGAAAAAAATAAAGTCTTCTTCAACACCTCTATCTGTCGTGAGTTAAGTCGAAGCTGAACCGGCCGGAATTGTCACTCGGTCTGTGCTTTCAGCACCTTATGGTAATGACTCCCTATTGTTGTACTTGTCTTTATAACATTTGTATAACTTTTTAACTTTTAATTCTTATTTCGAGTTCGTGATTTTAACTTTTTTTAGCTTGAAAATAGGACTTCTATGTCTTGAAACTTCGCAGTTACAATAAAGTACATATATATATATATATATATATATATATATATATATATATATATATATATATATATATATATATAAACCGTTCGTTACCCTCAGTATAAAGTGTGGGGATGTGACTTACTGGCACTCCTAAAAAGGCCTTGCATGGAGGGACGAGGGTTATAACAAACAAAAATCTACAGCTGAAAGCCGATATTACTGAAAGGAGGAATTTACATAAAACTCTGGACTTTAGTTTAAATGAACTATATTTACATTTAAATTACATGTAGGTCCAGAAATTAATGGAAGGTGGTTGATTGCAGGTCCATCAGAAACACGTGACTGGGAAATGACCCAGACACAGAGATATGATTTGCGCAAAGCAGGTTATTTAAATGTAAGTGTCGTATCCAAGGGTTCCCAATTTTTCTCTCACAACCAAGCACGATATTTGTCTGCACAAGAGATTGCATTCTAGCATCACGTGGGAAAGGTTACACATTACTTGCTCTTAGTATTGCATATCAAAGCTCACTCAAGGGGGGCACAGAATGACTAGGAGCTTATTCAGAAAGGAATACTACATTGCTTGATTAACTAGGGGATGTTTAATATCATTTCTAGCGTCACAAGGGGAATTAATCACACAATTCAACCAAAATTGGGGAGTGAGAAGCTGAGCCAAGAAGGGTGGGAAGTCGCTTTGGAAGAATGAAAAGAAATACAGACAAGAGACAAAAAACGATTCACTGACTGCACTAGAAATTACTCTCACAGTACCTGGAAATCCGTGGTCTTGTTATCTTCTCATTAGCTGATCGATCTGTGCACCATGAAAAAAGGTGGAAGTGGTGTTCTGCAGGTGAGAGGCGTCTAACTTCTAGAGCAAGGTGCTGTAGCCTCATCCTTTTAAAAGCTTGGCCTAGGATGCTCCACCCCATTCAGGACACCTGTGGAGATTAATTCCAATGCAGCCAATAAGACTAGAGATGATTTAGAGAGAATAAGAATATGTGGAATTCTTTTATAAAGGGGTATTATTCTACTTGATTCTGGCTTAAAATCCTGACCTGTATATATATAATTTGGCCCCTCTTGGAAAATATGCTGCAGGCACCCATATGATGCCAGCTAACTTTAAACTCTTTTAGATACAAACATAAATTTGCAGAAACTAAACTAATTACCATTATGATGGTGCAATAACATTCCTGTTCATAAATGAGATTGAGTAAATATTGCCGTCACGATATGGATTAACACGACCAGTTAGTCCCCTATCTTCCAAAACTCCATGAACAAATCCATTTGAGAAATTCCAATTACTTAGGACATGTAGAGTTCTTGTAAGTATCAGAATGTTTTTTCTCTTTTGCAGATTTGATACATGTGATAATAATTTAAAATAGCTAATTTAAGAAATAGCTAATTGTAAATGTTTAAAGTATTCACCCACACACCATATATATATATATATATATATATATATATATATATATATATATTTATATATGTATATATATGTATAGTATATATATACATATATATATATATATATATATATTATATATATATATATATATATATATATATATATATACAGGGTGTTTCAAAATGTTTCGGTGAATGCCTTAAACATTTAAAAATTAGCTATTTTTAATTTTTCCTTAATGTGAGGTATATATAAAGTTTCTGGTAACTAATTATCTGTTAAGATCTCATTTACAGTTAATAATTCATTTCAAGGTATGGTTCAATGATCATGAAAGTTTGAAAGAAATAATGTAGACGTTTATGTTTTTTCCTGTTCTTCGCTTGTTTAGTAATGTATTTAAATTAAGTAAATGCTCCCTTCATTTTTTTCATTATTCTTTCTTGTTAAGGTGATGTATGTTTTTCTACATTCTATAATGTTCACACATTTTGGTCCTAACCTTGACTCTGTCCTACCTTTAATGGATCCACATATATGTATGCATATAAATACACACACACACACACACACACATATATATATATATATATATTATATATATATATATATATATATATATATATATATATATATATATATATATATACAGGGTGATTAGAGCAACCCCCTCTACAGCATAAACTAAAATTGATATGGACAAAAACAAAAGTAATTCAGAACAGATATTTATTTAAGTTTCTCCCTGAGTACTTAATATTTTGTTAGGCCTCCATCTGTCTGTACCACAGCCTGCATTCTTGAGGGGTATGATTTCAGCAAATTGCAAAAAACCTGAGACTCAAACTCCCATTTCCCTGAGCACTTTGGTCACTTCTCTTCGCAGGTCATTGAGGCTTAGTACCATCATAGTTCATTGTGCGTGCTTCAACATTATCCTTTAAGATACTAGCAATGTTTCACTAACATTAAGGTCAGGGGAGCTACCTGGAAATTCACTTGTCGAGAAAAAATTTATACCGCTGTTTCAAAGCAGCTCCTGTGTCTGAAGAGCCTTGAAACATGGTGCCTTATGCAGAAATGTGGCTTCTTCAATAGATAACACATTTTCAGGATCTTTGAGGAAAGGAAATATTCTACCAGTAAGCACAGTTTCTTTGATGTATTCGCCATTCCATGACTGTCCTTTTTTCTTTGATGAACCAAACATTAAGGAAATTTCACAACTTGGCGTTAGTGCACGTCATCGCTGATATCATCCAAACTTTGCAGCCCAAATGATGTCATTCTTATGATTTGGCTTCCTGACTGTGTAAATGAAGAATTCATCTGATGCGGCAGCATGGAGAAAGTCAGCTTCATCCCAATCTTTAAGAAATGAACCACAAAACCATGCACAGTCTTCTCTCTGTTGCTGAGTGATGTTGGGCTTGCTGATAACATGAAATGGCTTGATACCAGATTTTGTTCTTCTTTCCCTTTTGTTTCTAATTCAAGCGCCAATTTACGTAAAGACTTTCTTGGTCTACTCACTGCCACAGCTATGATGTCTTTGACTCCTGAGAAAGGAGTTCAGGCCTTCCAAGATTCTCACTCTTTTCACGATGACAGTCATGTGCATTTTTGTTCCAGTTTCTTTTAACAAAGGATTCATCTATTTTAATGCATTTAGCTATCCAGAAAATCGAAATGAAGGATGCACCAGCATCCCTAGCATCTCTGAAGGTTATAGCCCAGGTTCGGTCAATCCATCTGATGTCCTCCGAGTCGTTAGCCATGGGTGTATCTAACTAACTCTGTAATGCAGTCTGAAAATACAAGAAATGTAAAATGAAGAATAGCTTAATAGAAACTAAGATTATGTACTTGAAGATAGACTATAGCAGAAAACTTGATAACTTTCCATTTGCTGTGGAGGGGGCTCTAATTTTGAAACACCTGGTATCCATACATACATACCTACATACATACATATATATATATATATTATATATATATATATATATTATATATATATATATAGATACTATATATATAATATATATATATATATATAATATATGCATATATAGATATATATATATATATATATATATATATATATATATATATATATATATATATATATATATATATATATATATATATATATATATATATATATATATATATATGATGTGTGGGTGAATAGTATATATATATATATATATATATATATATATATATATATATATATATATAGATAATATGATGTGTGGGTGAATAATATATATATATATATATATATATATATATATATATATATATATATATGTATATTACATATAGATATATATATATATATATATATATACTAGCTGAGCAACCTGGTGTTGCCCTGGAAAACTGAATAACAACTGATAAAACCTCTCTCTCTCTCTCTCTTCTCTCTCTCTATCTCTTCTCTCTCTCTCTCTCTCTCCTCTTCTCTCTCTCTCGTCTCCGCTCTCTCTCTCTCACTCTCTCGCTCTCTCCCTCTCTCTCTTTCCTGTTAAGATTGTTGCTTCAATTATCGCCAAGCATTTTTTACATTTTTTATGTCACCACTTTTCACCCCTATTCTTATTGGGGGTGAACTTGGACTTGAAGGGCAGCAGGAGTGTCTCTGTTCATCCAAGTTATCTCAAAAGCTTTTGATTAGACACTAATATACATCATTTTAGACATTTTATTTTTTTACCCCTTGTCACCTACCCATTCTTATCAGGGCTATGGATTAGAGTAGACACTGATATCTGTTGCTTATGGTTATTTTTAGATGTCTCCACCTTCCCACCCCCTTCTCACCCCTCTTCCATCAAGGGCTCAACTTGGATGTAAAGGGCATCAGAAATGTCACTAATCATCTCAGCAACCTTGAAAACTATAACTTAGACACAAACATTTGTCGTTTTCAGCTATTTTTACATGCCATCCCCTTCCCACCCTTCTCAACCCAGCCAACAACCCCGCCCCCTTTCCTATTAGGGCTGAACTTTGACTTGAAGGCCATTGAGAGTTTCACTATTCATCCCAGCAACTCAAAAATGTGGATTAAACACTAATATTTGTTATTTTCTGTTATTTTTATATATCACATCCCTTCACCCATTCCCCTTTCTCCCCCCAATTTCTATCAAGGCTAAACTTGGGCTTAAAAGACATCAGAAGTGTCACTATCAGCTCAGCAACCTCAAAAACAATTAATTAGATACTAATATCTGTCATTTTGGTTAGTTTACTTGTCACCCCTTCACAATCCCTCTCACCCCAGACCCCCTTCCTATTGGGGATGACCAAGGAATTAAAGGGCACCTAAAGCATCACTATTCATCTCAGCAGCCTCAAAAACTAGTGATTAGACCGTAATATCTGTCATTTTTGCTTAACCCTTTCCACAACCCCCTCACTATTGGTGCTGAACTTGGACTTGAAGGGCATCGGGAGTGTCACTATTCATCTCAGCAACCTCAAAACTATGGATTAGACACTAATATCTGTCATTTTCAGTTATTTTTATGTCACCTTTCCCACCCCTTATTATCAACCACCCCCACCCCCATCACTAATGGGGCTGAACTTGGACTGTGAGGTGCATCAGGAGTATCACTATCCATCTCAGCATTGCAAAAACTGGATTAGACACTAATATCTGGCAATTTCAGTTATTTTCACATGCCTCCCATCCTAACCTTTTTCACCCCACTTCCTGTCGGGGCTAAACTTGGACTTCAAGGGTATCAGGAATGTTACTATTTATCTCAGCAACCTCACAAACTATTGGTTTGACGAAATATCTGTCATTTTTGGTTATTTTTACTTCACCTCTTCCCAACTCTTTCCACACCCAACCACCTCCCTATTGGGGTTGAACTTGGACTTGAAGGGCATCAGGAGTGTCATTTTTAATCTTAACAACCTCAAAAACTATCGATTAAGCCAGGGGTTCTCAACCTGGGGTATGTGAGAGGAGTTTTTGGGGGTACATTGCAGGTTTCTCAAAATACTCCAGTTTTAAATAACTGCAAACCTGTTTGAAGAAAGTGGCCTACATGTGTTAGGATAGATGTGTTAGATGTGCCTCCACTAGAACCGGGACACTAGGTGACAACGTTAACAAGGAAACTCTTGGAGTTATGTCACTTGAGAGAAAGCTCTCTTGGACTATAGTTGCCTCACAACTTTGCAAATCTCCTGGTGTTTCCTTCTACATACCACTGTGAGCAGGGATTCTCGGCACTATGCTTGATTAAAAACAAATTATGTTCACATCTTTCAGTTAAAAATAACATAAGAGTGGCTCTTGTTACAAAGAATGTGCCGAGGACTGACTTGTTAGTAGCAGAGAAACAGGCCCAACCATCTCACATTGAGACTTACCTGTGAGTAAGTAACTAGTTACTAATAACTACTTGCAAGGCTTAACAATCAGCATAAGTTCGCAGTCACTGGAACACGATGCCTTCTTAATTCTATTTAGCTACTTTTTTTATTCTAGTGACGCTAGTCACGCACACAGTAATTTTCCCCATGAGTAACTTGCTATAAGATGTATATTGCACCACTACCTCACAGTCACAGTTATAGAGGAAACGTGTCTGTTTTAGTTATGTTTATTATCTTTATATATGCCATTCACACACACACAGTGACTTACATATCACTGTTGCTAGTTAAAAGTTGCAACTAGATGTAAACAGCACTAGTTCACTGCCATAATTATCGACAACTGTCTGTTATAATTCTGTTTTAGTAAATATATTGCATGCTAGCAACCAGTCACATAGTCTTTCCCTGTGAAGTACTAATTCCTATCAACACTACCTCATAGTGACATACTGTAATTAATTGAAAATTGTGTCTGCTCCACATATATAAGCACAATTTAAGCTTAATAAACTAAGTAAAAAAACTATGCATTTCTTTTTACCTTTCCTGATGCTGCACTGTGGGTAAGGGGCTCCATGACCAATATAGAAAAACTTCAAGCAGTACATAACATTAGAAAGGTTGAGAAACCCTGGATTAGACACCAATATCTGTTGTTTCAAGTTATTTTTATTTTCACCCCTTTCCGACCCCCTTCCCAAACCTTATGTACCTGTAATAAAGTTAGTACTGCTTTACCTACCTCTTTGTCTATACCTCACAACTGTGTGACCTCCTGGTTGGACGGTGACACAGTGGTTTTTGGCTCAGCCATTAACTGACTTATTATGGCTGCTCACCTTCAGAGACCTTTAGCAGACTTAATACAGCGCCACAGTCTAGGTCTCTGAAAGTTCCTCTCCGCGGAAAAACCAACGCCCTTAGCGGACTCAATATGGCACATCTCTCCCAGGTGTGTTTTGGCGTTTCACAGACGGTTTGGCCAGCCATTCATGACTCCTGTCGACTGATTCGAGTGAGGTGACAATGCCAGGCTCCGTCAAAGCAGACAGTTCCTCGGAGGCTACCCACAATCCACAGACTTCCGCTGCATCTCCATGCATGGCTGACACCCAGGCTGTGAGATTGCCACCTTTCTTCACACAGGACCCGCCCCCATGGTTCTACTGGGCAAAAGGCCAATTCAGGATCGTGAGGCTTGCAGATGAAGTGCTCAAAGCCAACATAGTCTAGCAGCTCTACCGAGGAGGTTTTCCGCTGCATATCCCCATGGCTGACCTCCAGACCAGCCCAGTCACCCTCATACCCTCAACCTTGTCACCAACCCAATGCACAACACTGACCTGAAGAATGCCTGGAGCAAGTTGATGGGTTGTCTTCGACTACCAGAGATCATTGCGGATGGTCGGGAAAAAGAGATCAACCTCTCGCATGAGATATTCCTCCGGCAACTGTCCCCGGAGGTTTGTGGGCAGATTCCCGACGCCGACACCCTACCCGAGGAGGAGCTGGTCGACAAAGCCCAGAAGCTGACTGAGGCTGCCAGGGCTGCCAAACTCGCTACCCCACTATCGACCAACTGCCTGATGACGGAAGATCCCGATGCAACGGACGTGAATGCCATATACCAGAGGAAGGGCCCCATGCAGCAGCGAGGTGACAATACAATCTGGTACTTTTACCACAGGAAGTTCGAGAAATATGCCAGGAGGTGCGAATCCCCATGTTCGTGTTCATCATAAAAAACAGAGAAGAAGGCCAACCGCATCATCAGCCATAGCTGCAACCACATCGAAACCACACCCCATAGGCTTCTATGTCCACGACGTGATCTCCAGCCACAGGATGCTAGTTGACATCGGGGCTGCACAATCAGTGTTCCTGCCGTCAGGAGATGACTGCAGCTGCACTCTCAATGCCACGATTGCCCTTGTGGCCGCGAAACGGGACTCCCATCCGCTCCTATGGCACGAATCCCTTAAAAACTCCATCCTGGTGCGCAAATACGTTTGACCATTCATTGTCGCTGACGTCAAGGTCCCTCACCTCAGGGCGGATTTCCTGGCGCAACACGGGGTACTGGTGGACGTCGGCCACAAGCACCTCCTCAACACAGGGACACGCCGCTCCCTCCCACTCGCCGCAGTTCCAGGCATACCCACCGTTTGCTCCACAGCAACCCACAAATACGGCAATCTTTTGCTGGAGTTCCCGACATATTTAAGCCAGAATTCTGTCAGGTGGCTGGGACCCCAAACTAGCTGCCCCACCATCGACCAACTGCCTGATGACGGAAGATCCCGATGCAACGGGACGTGAACGCCATATACCGAGGAAGGGCCCATGCAGCAGCGAGGTGACAATACAATCTGGTACTTTTACCACAGGAAGTTCGAGAAGTACGCCAAGTGTGAATCCCCCTGTTTCATGTTCATCATCAAAAAACGGGGAAGGTGGACAACCCATCATCAGCCATAGCTGCAAACCTCGTCGAACCAAACACCCCATAGGCTTCTACGTCCACGACGTGATCTCCAGCCACAGGATACTAGTTGACATCGGGGCTGCGCAATCACTATTCCTGCTGTCAGGAGATGACTGCGGCCACACTCCAAATGCCACAATTGCCCTTGTGGCCACAAACAGGACTCCCATCCGCTCCTATGGCACGGAGTCCCTAAAATACTCCATCCTGGTGCTCAAATACGTTTTGGCTCTTCATTGTCGCTGACATCAAGGTCCCTCACCTCAGAGCAGATTTCCTGGTGCAACACGGGCTCCTGGTGGACGTGGGTTGCAAGCACCTCCTCAACACAGGGACACGCCTCTTCCTCCCACTCGCCGCAGGTCCAGGCATACCCACTGTTTGCTCCACAGCAACCCACAAATACGGCAACCTTTTGCAGGAGTTCCCCAACATATATAAGCCAGTACTCTGTCAGGTGGCTCGGACCCCAGCCAAGCACAGTGTATTCCACCACATCACAACCACGGGGCCCCCCCTCCCCCACACAAACAAAGTTCTGCCAACTTCCGCCAAACCGCCTTCAGGACACCAAGAGGGCCTTCGCAGAAATGGAGCATATAGGCATCTGCAGGAAGACTTCGAGCCCATGGGCCTCGCCTCTCCACACAGACGGTACCTGGAGGCCCTGTGGGACTACCGTCGGCTGAACCTGGCAACGACCCCGATCACTACCCCCTGCACAAACTTTCAGGACCTAACCGGGGCTCTTCACAGAGCGAAGATTTTCTTAAAAGTGGACCTCTTAAAATTTTATTTTCAGGTTCCCATCCACCCCTGAGGACATCCCCAAGACAGCCATCTTCTTATGCTATTCGGGTCTACGTTTTCTCCTACTCCACCTTCAGCCTGAGAAATGCCAGAGCCACTCCAATGCCTAATGGATAGCATCCTGGGAGACCTGCCTTTCTGTGTCTGCTACATTGACAACATCTTGATTTTTTTCAGGTCCCTAAAGGAACACCTCAACCATGTTTGGGCCATGCTGAAACTCCTCCAAAAGAACAGGCTGGTCATCTGTTTCGATAAGTGCATCTTCGGTGCAGAGAAGGTGGACTTCCTCGGGCATGAGATCTCTACGTCTGGCGTACACCCCATGGCCTCGAAGGTGGCTGCCGTAGAGAAGTTCCCAACACCAATGACAATCAAGGCCCTGCAGGAGCTCATTGGCACGGTGAATTATTACCGCCACTTCAATCCGTACATCGACCGCACCATGTCCCCCTTGACAGAGGTCCTGAAGGGGAAGCTGAAGAAGTTGGTGTGGGAAGCAAGCGCAGCAACAGGCCTTCCATCAGATAAAGACGTCCCTCACCAGGGCCACCAACCTCACCTACCAGGACCCCAACACGACCCTATGACTCACCACCGACGTCAGCAATGTCGCCTGCAGAGCTGTCCTGGAGCAGGTGACTAATGGGTCTCCCCAACCGCATGCCCTATTCAGCAGGAGGCTGAAGCCCACCAAGACCTGCTACAGCACCTTTGACCGTGAGTTATTGGCCATCTACTAGGCCATGCACCACTTCCTATACCTCCTGGAGGGCCACGCCTTCACCATCAGGAGGGACCATCAGCCTTTGGTCAACGCCTTCACCAAGGCAGGTGACGCCTGGTCTGCGAGACAACAGTGGCACCTTGCAGCCATCTCTGAGTTTGGCTGCACCATCCACTACGCCCCCGGTGAGAAGAATGCCATGGCTGATGCCCTATTGAGGATCGAGATCAGCACCATCTACCTTGGGATTGACTACGAGGACCTCACCCAGAATCACGGCCGCCGATCCAGAAGTGCCAGCCTACCGCACACCCCTCACCTCCCTTAAGTGGGAGGACGTGCCCTTCGGACCTTCTGTCATGACACTCCTCTGCGACATCAGCACTGGCCACCCCCACCCATTGATCACCAGCCTCCCGCTGGAAGGTCGTGTTCGACGTGATCTACAGCCTCTCATACCCGTCAGGCTGTACAACAATGTGCCTCCTCACAGAGAAATTTGTATGGCACGGGATCCGGAAGAACTTGTTGAATGGGCCAGGAACTGCGTCCCTTGCCAGACTAGCAAAGTTGGTCAGCACACCGAATCGAGCATAGGCAATTTCCCACAACCCGGACAGAGGTTTTGACCACATCCATGTAGACATCGTAGGCCAACCGCCTCCATCTGAGGGCACCAGATACCTCCTGATGGTCATTGATTGGTCCACCAAATGGCCTGAAGCAACCCCAATGACAGAAGCTACCACCAGCAACTGTGCAGAGGCCCTCCTTGCCAGTAGGATCAGCTTCGGAGTGCCAGACGACATTACAACGGACCATGGACCTGCCCTCCTGTCGGACTTGGCCTGCCTGATGGGGACATCACACCACAGCACCACCGCCTACAACCCCACAGTCAACGGCACGGTAGAATGAGTCCACCACTCCCTAAAGGCATGGGCAAAGATTGGAAGTTGCAGCTGCCCTGGGTCTTCCTTGGCCTCTGAACCACTCCAAAGGCCAACGGCAAGGTGTCTCCGGCGGTGAAGGCTTACAGGGAAACACTGGCAGTACCTGGCGAATTCTTCCCGACGAACACCAACGACACAGACATCCCAATCAAGAGGCTTCAGGAAACCGAGTCCCCTACAGCATCCTACGCCGCATGGACAAGGCATACCTCATCCTCATACACAGTCATGAGGATTGGGTCTCCTTCGATAGGCTGAAGCCTGCCTTCCGAATGAATGAGGACAACACTAAAGAGGAATCCAGCAGATGTCCCAGGGTGCCCCCACAAAACAGAGCACCTCCCGCGTTTCCTGAGCTACTCAAACAGAGCCGCAGCCACCCACAGACGACAGTCAAACCACCAGGACCCATTCCAGGGGAGGAATCCTGTCACCCTGCCCTCCGAAGGACTCAGAGGTCGAGAGCCCCCCGAGACAGCGGTCTCACAAACTCAGGGCCGCCTCCGCCCTCCGGCACACTATCGCAATTAGACATCGTGACCATTTTGTCTCCAATTATTATTGCATAATTATTGTGTTGGGGGGGAAAGCATTTGTGAGGACAGCACTTTTTCCTCCATATATTGTATTCAATCATCAAAGCTGCGTTGTTCCTTATACCATTCTGTAGAGCATTCTCCAGCCTTACCCCGGATATATAATTCACATATATTCAATGTTTGAAGCCAATATTACCTATGTATGTTTGTCTCTGAGAAAACACGAATCGGCGCGCTCTGACTCAGTTTTCTCTCTCGCGGGTCGGGTATTACATATCCATCCACACACTGTACTTATAAACCTATTGTACCTATAATAAAGTTAGTACTGCCTTACCTGCCTCTTTGTCTATACCTCACTCTACTGCATGAAGCACATATATATTTAGGGAGAGCTTTAAATACAAAGCAAAACCAGTGCCATATTTCATGATTTCCCCATATAACTCATTGAATCTCATGTCGTAAGATTTCGTTAGTTAGGCATGTAGAGAATCCGCACTGTTTCATTGTTGTCTGAGCGCATTTTCTCTCCCTCTCTTTCTCTCTTCCATGGCAAAATCGAGTGTTTAGGCAGGATAGGAAGAAATAAACCCCTTGTATAAGGATTGTTTTATTGAGAAATCCCCAGCCACATGTCTCGAATCAATTCATATTGATTTGTCCCCCTTTTATAAAAAAAGAAAAAAGGTAAACAATAACTAACGTTAACATAATTTCACCCAACTCTTGGGATAACAACAAGAAAATAAATGGTCAATACTTCCATTCCATGCTAAAGAGAAATAATAAGATCAGGTAAATAATTTATTACTTTATATAAACAAAGAGCAGCTACTAGGCATGTGTTTCTTATTTTTCTTGGTCTCTCTGTATGTCCCCGCATCGTCTCATTCAGTTTCAAGTGAGAGCCTGATCCTCTCTCTCACCAGCTCTGTGTGTGGGACCAAATTCTCCAGGAAGTTAAATTCATGACAGATAGGAGGTATTTCAGTGTTGCATGGGAGAAAAAACCTATAGCTTAGCTGGTGAGAAAAAACTTCTTACTCGAGAGTATAACGGAGCTTTGCCTTGTGCTATATCAGCATCTCAGGCAATTCTGTGAAGTTGGTGTAATGAATTTGTGGAGCTGGATAGAGAATTTTTTTATTTGTTTGGTTCTTCCCATCTTCCTTTAATCACTATTGGTTCTGACGCTAGCTGTAACATAACAAATAAGGTATTCAACGCGTTCCAGACAAGCGTCGAAGGGTAAGACAAGGCCAAGGATATTTGTTGGTAAAAAAATTTTCCGTTTCATTTCGTCCTTGAGACGGTCAAAATCCCATATACCTTTTTATTTAGCAACTGCAATTTACCACGTCAATTTGCATTGAGTTTTCCGCATTTATGGGGCATACCTTCACAACCCAGTTTAACTGTAATTTACAGGGATCTAACTACAAGTTAATACAGTAATTGCATAGAGTTATCCCCAGTTATGTGGCATTCATTTACAACCCAGTTTAACTGTTATTTATAGGGATCCAACTGCAATTCAGCACAATATCTGCGTAGAGTTATCTGGAGTTATGTGGCATCCAAACACAAATTAAGGAGAAGAAATAGTAAGGAAACTCCAAGGGTTAAATTAACAGGGGAATGTATTTACACCTTAGATGCTACGTTACTGAAATCAAGGCATCAACAGTGATGCGCGGGACCCTAGCTTAAGGCCATGGACTGGAACAGTTGATAAATAGAACATGTTCAGAGACACATGTGGTGATTCAGAGCGTTTCTTACAGGCCCAGAGCAATAGGACAAGGGGGAATCCACCTTCACAGCAGGGAAATTGCAGACACCTGCAATACAGACGTCATATGAACAAGTGATAAGGGTTAACATGAATCTTAAGATTCCTCAGAGGACAAAGAATGAATGAATTATGGCTCAAATGTTATTGTCCTGAAAAGGAGGAATTGAACACAAATCACCTTTCTAGGAGAACCACAGCTCTAAAAGCAAGATATCTTCTAAGGAGCACAGCTGTTGGGATGATTGAATCACTAAGGAGGATCATACAAGCACTGATAAATGGACAGAAGATGAAATATAAGAAGATTGCCACCACTCGTTCGCACACGTTACCTTTCTCCTGAGATATATCTTCATAAAATGTAGCTGAAGTCGACCTCTTCAAGTGTTTGTGCTATGCCTTGTATAACGAGGCCGCACTGTGAGGTTATTTAGACCTCCGATGTTATACGCAAGTATCGTGTGGTATACTTCCCATCCTCGTCTGCCATGGCGACAATAATTTCTAAGTCAGTATCTTCTTTTGGTATAGAGGCGGAGATGTTTCAAACTCATGATGATAACTTAACAACGGTATATTTGCAAAACTACATCTCCTGAGTAGAAGGCAAGAAAGTAGTTAGGAGAACCTGATTCTAGGAGGGAAAGTAGAGTTCTAAGTTACAATGCATTTACAAGGTATAGGAGAGCACCACAGCTTAGCTCAGCGTACATAAACATATATGTAATGGGAAAAATATTCCTTTAATTATTAATGATTTATTTAGGAATTGATTCATCATCCTCCTCTAATATCTTTACTATTGTAAATGATTGGAACTGTGAAATGTTTTCGTTTCTGTTGTGGACGAGTGTGGCAGTGTAGCCAGTCCCTTGTTTTTTGTTTATTTTTCACTTTGAGTATGGGAGCGCTGCCCTGAATCTTTCGTCTGCATTTTGGTAACACTAGCAACACATGTAAGAATCACGAATGCTCTCGAGTGTTAGGACGTCAATCAGTCCAGCCTTTGTTTTGGCTATTTTACCAAATTATTAATACAAATGATTATCTACCCCTGCAAGGGATCTAGTCCAGGGGGGATCTAGTCCCAGAGATCTAGTCCAGTCACTCAATCACTCATAGTTAAGAGGAACTTCTAAGAGTGTTTTATCAACGCTCTAGAGAATCTCTTAGCTATGAAAAACGGTATCTTTAGGAGAAACTTTTAAGCGAAGATCTCGCTAACAATAGCGGAAAATATAGTGCTACGATCCATGAATATACGATTTTCGCCATTATTTTATTTAATAGAAAAAGGAATTTTAAAATTCAATATATTCATTAATTATGATATTAACCTTGTGATCTGTATATTATTGTTGAATTCAAAAGTAGAGATAGATAGATAGATAGATAGATAGATAGATAGAGATAGATAGATAGCTAGATATATAGATAGAGATAGATAGAGAGAGATAGATAGAGATAGATAGATAGATAGATAGAGATAGATAGATATAGAGATAGATAGAGATAGATAGAAAGATAGAGATAGATAGATAGATAGAGATAGAGATAGATAGAGATAGATAGATAGATAGAGATAGAGAGATAGTTAGAGATAGATAGATAGATAGATAGAGATAGATAGATAGATAGATACAGAGATAGAGATAGAGATAGATAGAGGGAGATAGATAGATAGATGGATAGAGATAAAAGATAGATAGATAGATAGAGATAGATAGATAGATAGATAGAGATAGAGATAGATAGATAGATAGATAGAGATAGATAGATATAGAGATAGAAATAGAGATAGATAGATAGATAGAAATAGATAGATAGATAGGGATAGATAGAGATAGATATATAGAGATAGATATATATATATATATATATATTATATATATATATATATATATATATATATATATATATATATATATATATATATATATATATAAGTCATATCACATTACCGTGATTCATATACATATATCGAACTACAATGTCCTTTAATATCTAATTCGCTCTACCTCGGAATTAATATATTTTCATATATGCTTAACGAAGGGAATTTTTTCTCGATAATAGATTTACCTATACTTGGCGCGAACGCAGGTACATTATAAATCCAGGAACGTCAGTGGGTGGTATAGCTTCCACTGACGTTCCTGGATTTATAATGTACCTGCGTTCGCGCCCAAGTACAGGTAAATCTATTATCGAGAAAAAATTCCCCTTCGGTTTAGCATATATGAAATAAATATATTAATTCCGAGGTAGAGCGAATTAGATATTAAAGGACATTGTAGCTCGATATATATATATATATAATATATATAATATATATATATATATATATATATATATAATATATATATATATATATATATATAACACAAATAAAATGAGACATGAAAGAGGTGAAGCACTAGTACTCCTCTCTCGCTACTAACCAAAAAAAGCTCTAATGATTTTAATTTTCATTCCATTCTTGACCCTTCGTGTCTAATCCTGTGCCAATATATGTGATCAAATTAATCAATCAATTAATTTTGAGAGAGAGAGAGACTGATAGTTAGAAACCGCAGAAAACCTCTCTGTGCGGTTAGCAATCGCCTCTCTGATCAAGTCAGTCACATACATGAGGCCTTTGATCAACTCTCTATCTTTTTTTAAACTCACTGTCGTCATACACATCGAATATATCCAGTCTTGGACGAAAATTCCTCGGGTGGCGAACGCGGTGTTCTTGTTCGTCTGCCATGTTTACAGTCTGTGACTACCGCTATGAGAAACTCCTAAGTACTTAGGAGACCCCTCCACTACTCTTAAATCTCGGCCTGAGATATGAGTACTCATAGCGCGTAAGAGGCTTCGTAAAATTCTCTTAAGAATTTTCATAACTTTAAGAGTGTTTTAATGATTTAAGAGTACTCTTAAGGATTTGCGAGCTTTGATAAATACGGGCCCAGGAGACTAGGCTTGGGAGAAATTCGGCATGATGTAATGAGTAATAAAGAAACAAGCTGAATACCAGGAATTTTCTTCAATACCCCTAAAATGGAATTCAGCACTTCAACTGGCCTCCCAGTGGGAAGACATCACCTGGGCCGGTATTTATCATAGCTCCTATGAGATCTCCTAAATATTCTCTCTTAAGTCACTCAATCACTCATAGTTAAGAGGAACTTCTAAGAGTGTTTTATCACGCTCTGAGAGAATCTCCTAGCTATGAAAAACGGTATGTTTAGGAGAAACTTTTAAGCGAAGATCTCGCTAACAATAGCGGAAAATATAGTGCTAAAATCCATGAATATACGATTTCGCCATTATTTTAATTTAAAAAAAGTATTTTAAAAAATTCAATATATTCATTAATTATGATATTAACCTTGTGATCTGTATATTATTGATGAATTCAAAAGTAGAGATAGATATTATGATAGATAGATAGAGATAGATAGATAGATAGATAGAGATAGAGACAGATAGATAGAGATAGAGGGAGATGAGATCGATAGATAGAGAGAGTAGATAGATGATAGATAGATAGACGAGATAGTATAGATAGAGATGATAGATAGAGATAGAGATAGAGATAGATACATAGATAGATAGAGGATAGAGATAGATAGATCAGATAGAAGATAAAGAAGATAGAGATAGATAGAATAATAAGATAGATAATAGATAGATAGATAGATAGATAGATAAGATAGATAGATAGATAGAGATAGATAGAGATAGATAGAATAGATAGGAGATAGATAGATAGATAGATGATAGATAGAGAAGAGATATAGAGTAGATAGATAGATATATAGGAGATAGATAGAAAATAATAGAATGGAGATAGAAGAGATATAGATAGATAGATAGATATATAGAATAGATAGATAAAAGATGATAGAGATAGATAGATAGATATAGAGATAGAGATAGTAGATATAGGAGATAGATCGAGATAGAGATAGATAGAGAGAGACAGATAGATAGATAGTATGAGATAGATAGGGAGAGAGAGATAGGAAAAAAATAGACGATAGGATAGATATGAGATAGAGAGATAGACATGATAGATAAGGATAGATAGAGAAGCGATAGAGGTAGATAGATAGATAGAAAGAGGTAGATAGATAGACTAGAGATAGAGATAGATAGAGATAGTATAGATAGAGAGAGATGGATATAGATAGAATAGAGAAGAGATAGAGATAAAGATAGGATAGAATAGAGATAGGAATAGAGATATTAAAGATATCTAGATGATAGAATAGAGATGATTAGATGATAGATTAGAGATAGAATAGATAGGATATAGAGATTAGATCGAATAGAGAGGACAGAAATAGCATCTATAGAGATAGATAGAGAGGAGAGATAGTAGTAGATAGATAGAGATAGATGAGATAGATAGATAGATAGATAGATAGAGATAGATGATAGATAGATAGAGATAGAGATAGATAGATATGAGATGATAGATAGAGACAGATAGAGAGATATATAGAGATAGATAGATGAGATAGATAGATAGAGAGAGATAGATAGAGATAGATAGAGATAGATAGAGATAGAGAGATAGACCATAGATGATAGAGAGAGATAGATAGGTAGATAGATAGATAGAGGATAGATAGATAGATAGAGATAGAGATAGATAGATAGAGATAGATAGATATAGAGAGAGAGAGAGATAGAGATAGATAGATAGAAAGAGATAGATAGATAGCTAGAGAAAGAGATAGATATATAGAGATAGAGATAGATAGATAGATAGATATATATATATATATATATATATATATATATATCTATATATATATACACACACACAAATAAATGAGACATGAAAGAGGTGAGGCACTATACTCTGTTTTTTTTCATCTGTCCATCCGCTTGTGGTGTTTTTGTATGGTAACACTGCGTCCCGGGCTTTAAATAGTTACGCTGTGTGTAAGTTTTAGGTAAATAAAAGGATATCTGGGTGTACATTTGCAACTGAAAAGTGTTTTAATAATTTACTATATGCGAATTACACCGTTAATATTCGAAATAGGATATTATTATGATCGTTGAATGTAAGCTAATGTAACTATCTAAAGCCCGGGACACAGTGTTACCATACAAAAACACCACAGGCGGATGGACAGATGAAAAAAAACAGAGTATAGTACTATAGGCCTAGTGCTCCTCTCTCGCTACTAACCTAAAAAGCTCTAAGGATTTTCCTTTTCATTCCATTCTTGACCCTTCGTGTCTAATCCTGCGCCAATAAATGTGATCAAATTAATTAATCCATTAATTTTGAGAGAGAGTGAGAGACTGATATGTTAGATACCGCAGAAAACCTCTCTGTGCGGTTGGCAATCGCCTCTCTGATCAAGTCAGTCACAAACATGAGGCCACTTTGATCAACTCTATATCTTTTTTTAAACTCTCTGTCGTCATACACATCGAATATATCCAGTCTTGGACGAAAATTCCTATGGCGGCGAACGCGGTGTTCTTGTTCGTCTGCCATGTTTACAGTCTGTGACTACCGCTATGAGAAACTCCTAAGTACTTAGGAGACCCCTCCACCACTCTTAAATCTCGGCCTGAGATATGAGTACTCATAGCGCGTAAGAGGCTTCGTAAAATTCTCTTAAGAATTTTCATAACTTTAAGAGTGTTTTAATGAGTTAAGAGTACTCTTAAGGATTTGCGAGCTTTGATAAATACGGGCCCTGGCCTCATCAGTAGTAAGACCCATACACACAAGGAATATCATGTAATAGCAGGTAGGACAGGGCCTACCCTATTTTCCAAGCAGCGTAAACGTCAGTCTTCATACCCACCGTGTCAACTATGACACAGTACCATTCTCCAACCTGTGTCTCCAGGCAAGAAGACTGACAAAAGTGTATATGTATACAAATAGTATTCTTATTCTCGTATCTTAATGTCGTGGTGAGGGAAAAACTGCTCGCGACATTTGGTGGCAGCTGTGTTGGATCCGTAGCCCAGTGCTATTGATCCAGACCCACTGTGCCTATATATATAATATGGTCACTTATAATGTTTTGTCGTATTGTATGCATTTCATTATACAATATTGTTGATTTTTGTCTGATTAAGGTCATGACTTATTTACATGCATATTCATTATTTCTGTAGGGAGATGTATGGCATTGTCTCTTGATGTAGTTTACATTGTATTATTTGATTATATATGTAAGTGTTTGAAATATTGTAGCAATGGCGACTGGTACTGATGAATCATATATTGATCTAATTCAGTTAGAACAAGAAACACAACAAACATTACAGACAGTTAAGAGCTTCACTCAATCCTACCAGGATGTTTGGTCTCAAGTGGGAGATTTATCAAGTCAAATCAAGGACTTGGACCAGAAGTTGGTTGACATACAGGGTACAATACAACACTTAACACCCAAACATAATAACACCCAACCCCCCATAATGTCTACACAACATATGTCTCACATCATTCCAAGTAATCCATTCTCATGTGACAACCTCAGTACCATGACAGGAACCCCACAATACATACCCCCAATACTGCCTCGTACAAATACTAAGTACCCACCACAAAACACAACTACTATTACAAGTACAGTGCCCTTAATACCCATAAATGTCTCATCAACACCACCTAACCCTGCAGTGGTAATACAACCTCCTACACAACCATCCACACCTATACCTAATCCATCATCAGGTAACTCTTGTCAAAACCCTCATACCAGTCAGTCAAACCCATTCATTTTGCAGCAAGGTCAACAGACTGTAATACCCAATCCTTTCCTTGGACCACAGCCTACTTATCCCTTTAATAATACCAATCCATTCTTTTATTCAATTAATACTCCAGTAGCAATTCCTCAGAGTGTACCAGTGTTGAAGCTGAAAGATGTAGCCCTTCTCAAACTTTCTGAACTCAAGGGAGTTCTTGCTGACAACAGACTTAATACTTTTTTTAGACAAGTAGAGTCATGCACTAGCTCAGATGACAGAAGAATAGAAGTGGCAATGGCCCGGGCTGAACCGGATATAGCTACATTCTTAACAGCAGCGTTAGTAAAACAGGGTAATAATCTACCTTGGGATGAGATTAAGAAACTTATGAAGAAGCAGTTTATTGGCTCAACCACTCTGTTACAGGCATGGCAAGAGATTACCGCCATGACTTACTATTTTGATGAACCTCCTAGTTCCTTTATTAATAAATTACAGTGTAAAATCTCAGCTTTAAGTTTGAAATTCCCCAATGATCCAATTCCAACATCAGATAAATTCCTTAAGACAAAGGTTTATAAGGGATTGAATTCACAGGCCCAAGCCAAACTAGTTGATTTCTTAGCAGACCATATTCCGTTGGAAAATTTCATGACATGGGCCGAAGAAGAATATTATAGGGCTCAAGGAATGAATAGTGGTAATGGGAATAGAGTCTTGCCAATTTCAGGCACTGGGAACCCTCAGTCATCAACCCCAGTAACAGGTGTTCAACAGGGGGAAATAGAAAGAAGTGACCTAGATAATTTAAGAAAGAAGCTTGAAGAGTTAAATAAAAAACTGGAGAAAGTAAACATAAAGAAACAAAAGAGTAATAGTAAATATTGTGCCTTTTGCAGAGTGACTGACCATAACCTGTCTGATTGTCCTCTTGATCCTCCAAAGGGAGTTTGTTTTGATTGTTTCCAACAAATAGTAGGAGAGGTCATGTAGGATTCCAGGAAAAGTAGGTATAAGGTGACTGGGGAGTCCAGCACGAGCTCCTACTATCAGTCTGGTGGTTAATGATAACATGATTGAAGCCTTAGTTGATACAGGTAGCTGTGCCAGTATAGTTAAGAAATCCTTTGTGGAAAATTTAAATGTTCATAGTGGCACTAGAGTTTGTTACTCACTTATTTTTTATTGTGCCAGACAACTTAGTAGATACAGAAATTTTATTAGGTGCAGATTTGCTTGGGATTGCTTGTCTAACATGGGATCATACAAAGGTATAGTAATTTGGGATAATATTACATATCATGTGCGACTTCTTAAACTGAGACCCTTCCACAGGAGAGAATTAGGAATCTCAAAACTATTCAGCCATTAAACCTTGGAGTAGATGAGATAAGATTAAAGAAAAAAATTATCCTACCTCCCTCTTCTGCAGGTATTTATGCTGTGTCTGTAAATGAATTAAAAGATACAATACTCGAATATACCTCAGACTTAAAAGCCTATGGTGCTACGAAGGCTTTGTGCCTTAAAGTCACTGATAATCAGGAAGTACATATACCTCTCATAAATAGTACAAAGGGTGTTAGTTTAAGTTTGACAAAAATAGGAACACTGATAGGTACTTACCATAAGATTGATGAAAGGGACATAATTTCAGTAGCTCCCAGATGTCGAAAGATTGAAATTAGGAATGAGCTGATACCTGAAAGCATGCGTGTTGTACCAGAACAAGGATGCACTAGAGAGAAAAAGCTGGAAAATTTGATTGCACAGCAAGATTGGTCACATTTAGATGATGAACAGCAGGCCCAATTAAAGAATCTAGTCATGGAAAAATAAACCACCAAGTTTTCATAGTGGAAAGTAATGAAATAGGAAAATTCAAGGGAGTTCAGGGACATATTAATGTTAGTGATTCTGAACCAGTTAGGTCACCCATGTATAGATACCCTGAGAAAGCCAAGCAGCTTATTGCAAATATGTTGGAGGATATGGAAGCTAAAGATATAATTGAGCCATCCACAGCTGCATGGTTAAGTCCTATAGTCTTGGTAAGGAAACCAGACAATTCTCAAAGGATGTGCTTGGACTATCGAAAAGTCAATACCCACCTTCAAACTGACATCCATCCTTTGCCTAGATTAGAAGAGTTAGTTGAGTCAGCATCAGGGAATCAATTTTATGCTTCATTGGACATGAAAGATGCTTATTATCAAGTAGAACTAGATGAAGATAGTAGAGATCTGACAACTTTTAGTGATGGAGTCTCCTTATATAGGTTTAAGAGGTTACCGTTTGGTTTGAGTTGCAGCCCAGCTATATTTTTCAAGGGTAATAGGTAATATCTTGGCTCCATTACTAAAAAAGGATACATAAAGAATTATTTAGATGATATTGTAGTATGGGCACCCAGCTTGGAAGAATTAATTGAGAGATTAGAAGAGCTGTTCAAATTATTTAGTGAAAAGGGTGTGAAATTAAACATCAAGAAGTGTCAGTTTGCACAAAAAGAGATCAAATTTCTTGGTCATATAATATCCAAAGAAGGATGCAAGCCTTGTCCTGACAACATAAGTGCCATCAGAGATATGAAAGCTCCTACAGATGTCAAAGAAACTAGAAGATTTTTAGGAATGTGCGGATTTTATCGCAAGCACATACAAAATTTTGCTAAAATTGCTGTCCCTTAACCAATCTTTTAAGAATGAAAGAGCCATTTGCATGGACACCAGAGTGTCAGTCTAGTTTTGAGCAGTTGAAACAGCTCCTTATGACAGCTCCTTTGTTCATAAAAGCAGACATGACAAGACCTTTTCAGTTATTCACAGATGCTAGTCTGAATCATGTAGGTGCAGTGCTGATGCAGGAGAGTGATGGCCTTTTGAAACCTGTTGGATACTTTTCAAAGAAATTGAAGCCTGTAGAACAGAGATATTCTACTACTGATAGGGAAGCCTTGGCTATTGTGTTAGCATGTAGGCGGTTTCATCATTTTCTTTGGGGTGTTCCATTTACAATCCACACAGACCATCAACCTCTTGTGTCAGTATTCAAAAGAAAGACAAAGTCACCTAGGATGAATAGATGGATTATTGAAATGCAAGATTATCGCTTCAAAGTTGTGTATAGGCCAGGAAAGCACAATGAGGTAGCTGATCAGTTAAGTAGGCCAGTTAGGGCAATCTTTCACAATAATCAAGACAATTATCTTGGGTTGAGTAAGGAAGAATACAAGGCTAAGCAGGTAGGTGAAACAAGATGGGGTGAGTTGATTGCTTACTTAGAAGGAGGAAAATTGCCTAGGAAGAAGTTTCCCAGAGCATTCATCCATCAGTTTATGCTGTATGAAGGCTTGTTATATCTGAGTGCTGACAAGCATGACAATAGTATTCAGTTAAGACTTGTGGTACCGCAGGAGCTTAGGAAAGATGCTTTGAAGTTTGGTCATGAGTCAGTTGTTAGTCATTTAGGGAGAAGGAAAACTATTGATGCTCTGGAGACTTATTTCTATTGGCCTTCACTTAGATCTGATGTGGTTAAGTTTGTTAAAGAATGCATTACATGTCAGGTTCATAAAGACAGTCCGTCCTTACAGCAGAAATTCCAAGAACTTCCACCAGTACATAAACCCTTGGAGCGTATCAGTATTGATTTGACAGATATGATGTCTGGTGCAAATGGGTACCGTTATGTGCTTACAGTGATTGATCATTATTCACGCTTTGTGAAGTTTTACCCACTGAGGAATAAGACTACAGAAGTGGTCAGTAAGAATTTTCAGAAATATTTAAATGATTTTGGAATTCCAGGGTGTGTAATTCTTGACAATGGGGCTGAATTCACATCACAACAGTTTAGAGATCTTTGCCAAAAGCACAATATAAATACTGGTTTCATCACACCATACCATCCTGAAGGTAACAGCATATCAGAAAGAATGCATAGGACTATGAAGACCCTATTGAATGTCATGTGTCAGGGTCATCCTTATCAGTGGCCAACCTATTTAGGCGAAACCCAACGAGTCCTTAATTGTGCTGTCCACGCAACAACAGGTGAACAGCCACATTATGTCTTCTTTAGCAGGAGACCTGCTAGACAAATAATAACTACATTACCGTCAATTGATGATGAAGTGAGTGATTCTGATATCGCCAAAGTTCATGAGATAATCCAAAAGACCCACTTAGAGAGGTCAAAAGCATTTTTAAGTATAGCTAACCGCAAAGCGAGTGAATACGAGTGTTGAAAAGAATTCACTAGCCTGGGTCAGAAATGAGACTCAAATACCTGGTACTAGTCGAAAGTTAAATGTTAAGTGGCTCGGACCCTATAGAGTGGTAGAAGTTGTGCGAGATGGATCCACTTATGTGTTGAAAAATTTGTTTGATGATACAGTCGTAGAACGAGCTGCTAATAATCTAAAGCCATTCCACGGTGATGAAGAATGGTTAGTTACCATAAAGAAAAAGCACTCTGAAATGTGCCTGATATAGTAACTGAAGGAGTTCGTACAAGAGGTGCTAGGAATATTGTGCCTTCCCTCCCTCACGTCTCATTGAAGAGATATGACTGTTTGATGATGTACAATACTGTAATTTTGTATGTTTTGTATTTTTTTTTCTTAGTTTAAGATTGATGAAAATGTAATTTTTTTCTATTCGCAGTGGCCAGTAATGTGAAAACTTTGTAGTTTTGAGGTAATGAACCAAGGTATAATGTAAAACATTTTGTACAAGAATTCACATAGTGCCCTGGTTGGGAAGGCAATTGTGGTCTTAAGGGTCTTGTCTTATAGGAAATTGTCAGAGTTTGGCTCTTGTAGTACTGGTTTGGTACACCTTAGAGGATAGAGTACACCACTTTCCAAACCCCTTTGAGATTCAAGTTTAGAGTCGTTTCTAGCCAAGAGCTCTGGTGAGTTTGATAATCATTAGGACGCCTCAATAGGAGTTAATTCTGTCTTCACATGTGGAGAACTCTTTTGTTGCAGAGTGATGTGACATCCTGTGTAAGTGGAGTCAATCTAACCCCAGTATTAGGCTAGACAAAGCTATTAGGAAAGCTGTATTGAACGCACACCTATAGGGTAGTGTCCCCATTTAGTACTCAAGTATATCCTTGTTTTATGTTGTTGCAAGAGCCCCTTTAGTCTCTAGTTGAGATCGTTGCTTGTTCTGTTTTACTGTACAAGACCTGTTTTTTCCACAGTCGCAGACCCATCTAAGGAGCTGTTTGGTTCCATTAGGAAAAGTTGTCCTTGATATTAGAGTGGACATGAATCAATTCTTCCCCGAGGGAAAAGCTTTGTAATGGGAAAAATATTCCTTTAATTATTAATGATTTATTTAGGAATTGATTCATCATCCTCCTCTAATATCTTTACTATTGTAAATGATGGGAACTGTGAAATGTTTTCGTTTCTGTTGTGGACGAGTGTGGCAGTGTAGACCAGTCCCTTTTGTTTTGTTTATCTTTCACTTTGAGTATGGGAGCGCTGCCCTGAATCTTTCGTCTGCATTTTGGTAACACTAGCAACATGTAAGAATCACGAATGCTCTCGAGTGTTAGGACGTCAATCAGTCCAGCCTTTGTTTTGGCTATTTTACCAGATTATTAATACAAATGATTATCTACCCCTTGCAAGGGATCTAGTCCAGGGGATCTAGTCCAGGGGATCTAGTCCAGAGATCTAGTCCAGGAGTTCTGAAGACTAGGTAAATTAATCAAGTCCAGGAGACTAGGCTTGGGAGAAATTCGGCATGATGTAATGAGTAATAAAGAAACAAGCTGAATACCAGGAATTTCTTCAATACCCCTAAATGGAATTCAGCACTTCAACGGCCTCCCAGTGGGAAGACATCACCTGGCCTCATCAGTAGTAAGACCCATACACACAAGGAATATCATGTAATAGCAGGTAGGACAGGCCTACCCTATTTTCCAAGCAGCGTAAACATCAGTCTTCATACCCACCGTGTCAACTATGACACAGTACCATTCTCCAACCTGTGTCTCCAGGCAAGAAGACTGACAAAAGTGTATATGTATACAAATAGTATTCTTATTCTCGTATCTTAATGTCATGGAGGGGAAAAACCCGCCCGTGACATACAGACAGACGAACATGTGAGAGGAAGCCACATAGACGTCTGGGCTATAGGTCAATAGGTTCTCAGGCGAAGCAATGTGACCTATTTGACACAATAGTAGATTTGATTACCACAGGCAAATGCAAACCAGGGCGCTGCTGATTCAATACATCCAGCCAAGCTTGCGTCCTGTTTATCAACTCTTATCACACTCCTTGTTATCTCAACAGTGACCTCTTAGGTCATTAGTTTATTTATACATATGGAATATGTATTTTTAAAATGTAACCCTTACACAAGCACTGATAAAATGCAAAGTTTTCCCTTGGCGGCCCACAGCCACGTGAAATCAAGCGTGGGTTCTGGTGAATCCTGGCACGGCCGGGGAGGGAGTCTATCAAGGTGTGACCTGAGTCACCTGACTCGAACTGGGGTGTGGGAGAAAGTGAGAACAACTCCTGTGTGCTTGTAGGTTTTATTTCATCCTGATGACTCATTCTCAGTATTTCTGGAAGGTACGAACAGGCAGTAGCACAGGAAAGACAAGAGAAATGTGGGATGTAAGTTACTTGGCGTGGATGAAGTAAAGGGGATTCATAATATATATACATATACATATACATATGTATATATATATAATAGATATATATATCATATATAATTATATATTATATATTATATTATATATATATATATATATCTTTTTAGAATATATATATATATATATATGATATAGATATATATTTTATACCTTTAATTTAGCCGCTTCTCAAGCAGGTGTCCAAGAACATCTGACACCAGGACGAGTTTGCCAGAAGACACCAGGGAATGGTTAAATTACCATCCTTCATGGGTCACCAATAGAGACTTACTGCCACACCTGCATATGCTTTGTAAATGAACTCTTGTAAGATGTCCATGTCCATATTTTACCAGTGATCAGGAGCACAGAAGGAAGTGCTTGAATATTGGTTGCAAACGCTCAGATAGTGATTTATGGCCTTTTATCTGCATTCTATATATATGTAGCCACACAATTAGGGCGCTTGGACCAAGATAAACTTTTCTGAAGACGCTTTGTTTTCTTTACGAGTCTATTAGGCACTAGGGAATTTTACCTGAGTCCAATATTGTCCCTTAACACTGTCTATATTTGCACTCTACACTTCGAACTTCTTCTCTATCTATGTTTCTCCACTTCTTCCCTCACCTCTGCTACCTCTGCTCCCCCCTCTGTCTCTGCTTCTTCTCTGTCTCCCTCTGCTTCTCTACTTTTCTGCCTCTCCACTCTATGCCCAACATTTTTTTGTTTGGATGTGATCCTTTGACACTGGCTTTGGAGTTTTGATTTTGTCTCTGGGTGTGGCATTTCCTGTAAGGATTCTTATGTCTGAGTGGCTAGAGACTTTCTACAAAAATGCCTTCCTGTCATCTTTTCTGTTGTAATTGGTAGGCTTCTCATTTGGAAACGCCTCTTGTTCATGCCCTGGCTTCCTGAGGGTGTCCTTTGGGTATCCTGGTAGGGTATTCGTTGGGGCCTATTTTGGGACGTACTTAAAATCTGGCACTGCTGATTTGATTGGTTAAAACCGAAAGGCCTATCCTTGGAGAGGGTGGAGATTCAAGTTTAATATGTCTCCCTTTTAAACAAGGGAGTATAGAATTCCTTTTCTAACATTTGCCAGATGGCTTACTCCAGATGGGCTGTCGGAATTAATCCTTGGCACTCTGACCTGTCTCAGGATGGAGCTCCTATTAATCCAGAGAGGTGGGGTTCGTGTAGGCGTAACAAGGTGTGACCGAGTTTTCTGAGTTCCGATTTCTTGAGGGTGCCTGAGCAGTGTCACTTGTGACCTTTGTGTGAGAAAGGTTTTTCTTACACTTCTTTCTGGTTGAGGGTAACCATCATTTCATCCCATTTCTATTTGTTTTTCGTGCCGTTTTCTTAAGTTTTATAAGTTAATGCATTTTGAAATAATTTCTCTTAACTTCTGTAAAAGCACTGTAATATATATATATATATATATATATATATATATATAATATATATATATATATATATATATATATATATTGGAAGGTCTAACTGGACTTGGAATTTCTCCAATATTGTCAGATTAACCAGGTTGTACCCAATTTTGTTAAATTCAAATTATACAGAAGTTCATTATACGATACAAAATTTTACCACGACAGTACCAATACTTTATTGTCCATTGAAGTGTGTGCAAAGGAGAGATTGATTGATAAACATGCATTGCAAATTCAACCATTGTACAATTTTATTCAAAACAGACTCACTTTCATTGATCTTCTGATTTTTAACTGCTGGCTATTGATGTGAACCTTTTTACTGATAGGACGCTGCAAACCCATGACAACAATTTTCATAAACTAGGTGTTTCCAAACCGACCTTTAACAGTAATAATAACAAGGTGGTCTTCAACTACTCTAGCTATAATTTAACCAAAAGGGAAGAGTTTTTGTTGTCCTTCGGACTGGACTTTTGCTTACCAAATTACAGGCCAGGTTTCATTGAACACTTCTTGCCTTTCGAACTTCTATTTTCCAAAATGAAAAACTTATCCTTAAGCGCTAATAATTTCAATCCCATTTCCAAAAAGAACTATCTTCTCTTGCCCATGAAAGTTTTCAGAAACTTAAAATTAGATGGACCCCTTTTTTCCAATAGGCATGATTCGAGTACCCTTAAAAAGCTAAACAAAAGAGAAGACCTGTCTTATCTAAACCCGATAAAGGTAAAGGCCCTGTTATTTTAAATAAAAATGATTATATTAACAAAATGCAAGATATTTTGTCCGATAGTAACAAATTCCATAAAATAGGCCAAAAGAATACAAAATAACTTCAAAAACGAAGATAGAATTAATAGATTTTTAAGATCGCTCAAAGACAGGAAAGCAATAAGTCAAACTACCTATGAAGAGCTCTTTGTTTGGTTCGTCTTTTGGTATTATGTACGGATTGCCTAAGGTGCATAAAAGAACAATATCCCCTATGAGACCCATCCTCTCCTCCTATACAACGAAAATTATAAAATAGCCAAATTCCTGGTTCCTTTGTTAGACCAATGCTTTAACAACAAATATAAACTAAACAACTCTTTAGAATTCAAACAGAGTATACTCAGCCAAGACTCTGACCTCGTCATGGCCAGCTTTGACGTTGAATCGCTTTTTACAAATGTTCCCGTTGATGAAACCATTGACTTTATACTAGAAACCATTTTTGTGAATGACGATGATGTTTTCCAAGGTTTTAGCAAAGTTGACTTTAAGAAGCTTTTAGAATTGGCTGTGCGGGACACAGCCTTCGTTTTTAACGATGAAGTTTACGTTCAGGTAGACGGCGTCGGCATGGGCAACCCATTGAGCTACACCTTTGCAAATATTTTTATGTTCAAGTTTGAACAGCAACTACTGGACAATTGTCCGGCCTCTTTTAAGCCGTTATTTTACCGTAGATATGTGGACGACACATTCCTACTTTTTAGGGACCATCATCATTGCGACCTTTTCTTGTAATATGCAAACGCATCACACACTAATATAAAATTTACATTTGAGAAAGAGAATAATAATAGATTGCATTTTCTCGATACCTTGGTCATACGAGAGAATGATGGTTTCAGAACGGGAATTTTTCGTAAGGCCACATTTACAGGTTTGGGGCAAAATTTTTATAGTTCCTGTTCTCTTAATTTTAAGCTTAATTCATTATCAACCCTATTCACAGAGCCATAGCCTTGACTTCGAACTGGAGCTTGTTTCATAATGAAATTAATTTCTTGCAGGAATTCTTTAGGACCAATTGTTACCCAACTGCCCTGTTCTCTAGTTATGTCAGAAAGGCCCTACAGAAAATCTTCCAGCCACCAGCTCCAGTACATCTAGCTTCTAAATTAAAATATTATGTTAGCTTTCCATACACTTATGATACCTCATTTATACCGCATTTGAGGAAGATAATGAACAAACATTTCACCCAGCAGTTGATGTGAAGTTCATCATAAGGAATCCAAAAACATAGGCGGATTCTATCGACACAAAGAAAATTGCCTATTTGATGTGGTCTGGCCCAAGGTATATAGAATCCCTTTTCTATATACCTTGGTCTGGCCTAGTTTACTAGTATACTTGCTGTTCGTGCAACGAACAGACTTACGTTGGGAGCACTCGCCGACTGCTCAAAGTACGGTGTGATTCACACATGGGCATTAGTTACCGCGCAGGGATAAACCTTACTAGTCCAGAGCTTTCAAATATAAGAAACCATGCACAAATATGCAAATGCAGAATCAACTACGATGATTTTAGATAATTTTATCCAGCCCTAATGAAAACCAACTCCCTATACTGGAGTCCTTGGCCATTAAGCACCTCGTTCCAACATTGAATAACAACACTACAGCAGTTCCATTATACATTGCTTAGACCGCCCACTCTTGTCTTCTTTCCTTGGTTAGCTCGACCCTTTCTTGCTCTGGCAGGCCTTTCAGCACCGAACCTCGGGTTGTAAGGTTTGTTATATATATATGTATGTATATATATATATATATTTTTAACAATTTTTACTTAGTGTTTAATACATTGTGTGTTTTTAGTTATTTGATTTTTTTCGAAAATTTATATATACGTATATTTTTTTCGCGTGCTTATTTGTATGTAACAATTTATGTTAATCTTGCTAGACAAGTTTGTAATTTATGTATTTTTGTTTTTTATAGCCTTGAAAATGAGACCATAGTCTTGAAACGTTGGCAACAATAAAGCAACCCATGTATTGAGCTGTTTTGCCTTTTCACCTGATATAGTATGTATATATATATATATATATTATATATATATATAGATATATATATAGATATATATATATGTATTATATATATATATATATATATATATATATATATATATATAGATATATATACACATATATAACTGAGTGCTGCTTGTTTCTAGAAAACTTCAATTTAAAGGGAACAGTCCAACTTACCACGTCTTCTGGCTCTCCTGTTCATCCTTATATATAGTATATATATATATATATATATATATATATATATATTATATATATATATATATAGGTATATATATATATATATATATATATAATGTGTGTGTGTGTGTGTGTTGTGAATATATATATATATATATGTATATATATATATATATATATATATATATATATATATATATATATATATATATACATACGTACATACATACTATATATAATATATATCGAGCTACAATGTCCTTTAATATCTAATTCGCTCTACCTCGGAATTAATATATTTTCATATATGCTTAACTGAAGGGGAATTTTTTCTCGATAATAGCTTGCCTGAACCGGGGCGCGAACCCATGGAGCCTTTCAAATCCAGGATTTGAAAGGCTCCGTGGTTCGCGCCCCGGTTCAGGCAAGTTTATTATCGAGAAAAAATTCCCTTCTTCGGTTAAGCATATATGAAAATATATTTATTCCGAGGTAGATCGAATTAGATATTAAAGACATTGTAGCTCGATATATGTATATGAATCACGGAAATGTGATATGACTTATATATATATATATATATATATATATATATATATATATATATAGTATATACATACATATATATATATATATATATATATATATAATATATATATATATGATATATGTAGATAGATAGATAGTAGATAGCAGGTGAAGAGGCAAGACAGCTCAATACGTAGGGTTCCTTTATTGTTGCCAACGTTTCAAGGCTATGGTCTCATTTTCAAGGCTATAAAAGGAGGAAAGCAAAATATATATATTACAAACTTGTCCAGCAAGATTAACATAAATTGTCGCATACAAATAAGCAGGAAAAAATTTTATTAAAAACTAAGTAAATTTTTTTTTATTTCTTAAATATAAAACAACCCTTAAAACCCGATGTTCGGTTGCTGAAAGGTTTGGCAGAGCGAGAAGAAGTCGAGATAACCAAGGAAATGGGCGGTCTAAGCTATATATAATGGAACTGCTGTAGGTTAATGGCCACGGACTAGAGTATAGGGAGGTGGTTTTCATTAGGGCTGAAAAAAATTATCTTAAAATCATCGTAGTTGATTTGGCCTAATTTTATATTCTACTCAACTCAAAAAGAGAATATCCAGTATGCTTCAGGACGAGACAGGAAATGGCCATCTGCTAAATGTAATATAGTGAATAAAATATCATAGTGAAGGGATGTCCAGTGGCGTTGGAAATACTGATCAAAAATAGTAAGATCTGTCATGGAAATCACCGGAAAGCGCTGATGATTTAATATTAAATATAATATTATGTGTTCTAGATTTCTATTGTATTTCTTATATACGCTTCATAGCTATCTCATCATTTTGATTAATTCTGTTTAAGCGTTTTGCATATCTGAATATGCTTCTTAAACACTATGGCAACTTTATGTATTTTAATTTCAAGAACTTGTTCGATCATCATCCTAGAACAACATATATCAGTCAGTTAGTGAGGAGCTTTTAAAAGCAATCAGAATTGCCATCCTCTTTAGTGGATTTGTTCATTCATATTAAATTCCTTGTTTATGAGTTTATAAAAATACCCATCAATAATATTCTCACAAGCAGTAAGTAAACACAAAGGTAACCTACGAGGTGGTTGTATTTATCTCATAGATACTAGAAAGGGGGAGCTCTTTGCAGCAGTTATCAGGCATGACTTTAGTTACCAAACACATGGTTGGTGTAACAAAATCGAATTGGTCTGTGAACAATAGGAAGTGCTGACTTAGATGCCTTTTTTTTTTTTTTTTATACATGCTGTGTTTAAGATAGGAAGACCTGGGGCCAAGCTTTACCATACCTGCTGGTTTTAAAGAACTGCTACTTCATTATAGTAACATTAATTGGCAGTGAAGAAAGCAGCCCACAAGATGGAGGAGGAGACACTTGCCTTTGAATCCCACGAGAACCTACTAAGCGTTGCTATTTTCTGTCAGTTATCAGACTGATCACTTTAGGATTTTTCACATTATTATTGGAAACAAAATAATTTCCGGGAAATTAAAATTTAAGTCTGCCATTGGTAAACTTTTATAACGTTTAAAGAAATAATTATCTTATAAATTCGGGCTAAACAAAAATTTTTCGTGTCAAAGATCAAAGTGCCATGAAATGATGTACTGGATGGATATAAGTGTTAAAAAGGACTTGACTTAATCACCAGAGAACTCAAGTGGTAAATGTTGCATTACATGTAGTACAGTAAAGTGTTTGTTAATGAGCTGCTGATAAGCCTTTAATGTAGGCATACAATATAGCAACTTCTTTGGAAGTTTAATGCATAGAATCTTAATAGCTCTTTGGTAGACCAAGGCTGTATAGTTTCCTATACTTCAGCCAGAAAATTATGGACAATGGAAACTAGCAAATCATTGAAAGGAGTAACCCAGCATTACAATTGGATTACGAAAAGAACTGTGTCCCTGGTGCAATTACTGTTAAGAAAAAGTCAGCAGAACAACTAGCCTCAGATATGGTGAGAGGATCAGCACAGTGCCATGGTGATTGTCTTCATTATACATAATATCCCGCTCCTGAACTCTCCATCCTGACTCTTCAGCTGAGAGCGAAACTTCAATGATTGATTATTGGTTCATATATCAGGGGTTTTCTTGTGTCTTGATATTTGTGCTAGAACAGGCAAGGAGCTGCAGATTGTTCAGTAGCCTTATGATGGTCTGTGGCTGCCGGTGGTAGCCACTAGGCAGAGGTTGCCGTCCCAAAATATTGTAATAGATAAGGCAATTAATTTTGCATTGTGCAAAACTAATATATACTTTATCACTATTCATGCCAGTTATTTTGCGCAAAATCTATAGAAAATAGATTAAAGTAATATGTAATCCTTGAATGGAAAGTTTAACTCCAAGTTCTGAAACCAATTTAGTAGCCCTTTTTCACAACAGAAAACTAGTTTTGTTGCCATTTCAAAATTGTTTTATTTAATCACATAGTACTGTTCAAATTAAGAAACAACAGAAATAGTCCAAACGATGTGTAGCAGTTAATAAATTACAGAAATTTCTGTAGTATGCCCTAAAACCCTTCACTGAAAATAATTCCGGTATATAACTATATTTTTTTTATCATACAAGGCCACAGCTTTGGGTGTTACTAATCTTACTAATATTCATACCTACTGCTGCCCCGTAGCAGCAACAAAAATACAAATTTCCTCTAACTTCATGATTAGGGAGAGAGAGAGAGAGCGCGTGATAGCTATTGTGTGTTAAAAGTCATGAGATTTAATTGAGTAATGAATATTCAAGTATTCATCATACTAGGTAGATACACCAATTAAGACGAAGAAAGTTAATGTTCTTAATATTTTTCTATGGATTGGTTTAAGCTTTTACATACAAATTTTAGTGACATACTGTATTTAAGAGAGAGAGAGAGAGTAAGGAAGAATATGAGCTTTAGTGTTAATCTTTGCTAAAAACCAATATTTACTAAATTATCAGAAACAAAGTAAAAAAAAAAAAAAAAGGAAACTAATTTGTAATAAAATTTGAAGAAAAGAATTTTTTGGGAGCAGCATATTTTTTTCCTTGAAATAGTACCTGAATCAGTTCATTATATGAAACTTTTTTTTTTCTTTTGCCAATTAATGGCTAAGCAGTTATACTACATTGTGCTATGTTAAGAAAAGCATACCAATAAAACGAAAAATCCAGATATTTCAGGGTCAGAAAGCAACCAAAATTTCCATTGTTTGCAGTGCAAAAATATTTGCCAAAAAATAAAGCCGTTGGATACATTTTTTGCACCCCACAAAATTACACAAGATTGCTTTTCCATAGTATGTATCTAGTATTTACTGTTTACACCATCTGTAGCAGAGTAAGGATGAAAATTAACAGACTTCAAGTGATCTTATTCAGTGTGTGTGATAGAGCGAGATATATATAATATATATATATATATATATATATATATATATATATATATATATATATATATACATACATATATATATATATATATATATATATATATATATATATATATATATATATATATATATATATACATATATATATATATATATATATATATATATATACATACATATATATATATATATATATATATATATATATATATACATATATATATATATATATATATATATACATACATATATATATATATATATATATATATATATATATATTGTGCTGCATTCGGGGCATAAAATTACCAACTACTAAAACAGAATGAAATTTATAAAATAGAAAATGCAAAAATGCAATTTGTTCAAAAAAGGCTTCTTATTTCCCAAAAAAAAATCTTTATAGTTTACCTTGCATCTTCTATGAGAAGGCAAATATTATGCTGCTTAAATATTGAAGGCCACCCTCCGTAGACAATGAAGCTCCAGTTAAAACACAATGTATAGCTAATAATCTTGATACTACCATGATCAGTCTGCTGAGAATCCCAGTGGTGTCTATGATACGGAGTAAGATAGGTATTGTTTTCCATGCTCTCTGGTGTGTAGTATTGATATTGATAATATTCATTAGAAATAAAAGCTCAACATAGCTTTTTATAAGCTGCCGCGTTAATACTACTGTATCTAATTGGCATTTTACATTGCTGGTTCTCCACACAGCAATTCTGTGTCAAATGGGGTAACGTATTATCTTACACCTTCGGCTCCCTAAACGGGCTTCGGCAAGGGGGCATTCTCTCTCCATACCTGTTTAATACGTACACAGATGCCTTGAATGTCAAACTGAACTCGCTCCCAATCGGATGCACCGTCAATGAAACAACTATAAACAACCTCTGTTACGCCGACGATATGGTTCTGATTTCCCATCAGTGCAAGGTCTCCAACGACTCATCGACACCTGCCGCCAATATGCAGAGGAATTTGATATAATCTACAACGAACCAAGACCCAATGCATGTCGCTGCTGCCGAGATCGCTTAAGCATATTGCAGAACCTCAAATTTTCCTCAGAAACCATCGGCTGGAATTTGTGCACGAATTTCCGTATTTGGGTCACATTATCACCGACGACCTAAAGATACTGCAGACATTGAACAGAGGCGTCGTAAACTATGTGCAGCTGGCAACATGATTGCAAGGAGGTTTGCCTTCTGTCACCGAGACGTGAAACTGCTGCTATTCCGCTCGTACTGCTACAGTATCTATGGGTGTTCCCTCTGGACGAACTATACCCGAGAGACCATGAGACGCATCACTGTTGTGCACAATGACATTTTGAGACGCCTCACAAACACTCCCCGCTACCACTCCGCCACACAGATGTTCATAGAAAACCACCTGGACAATTTAAAAATCATTGTTAGGCGAACAATGTCCAGTCTTGTAACCCGAGTGAGAAACAGCAGCAACTCGCTCATACAAAGCATCCTAAGGAGTGAAGCAAGGAGAAGATCTAAATTGTGGGAAAGATGGGAAAATGAGGCCTTTGTCCCCTAAAGGACTTAATCTCTGTACTGGCAAGATGTCATCTGCAGTTTTTGTCATTATTACATTTATTGCTGATATTTTAATTTTTCATTATTACTGTGATTACTATCAAGTTAAAGTTTTATTTACATTTAATTTATGTATTAAGCCCTCTGGACCTGACTACTGTAACCACCTAAGGTCTCTAGTTGAAATTTGAGTTATATAATATGTGCACCAACTGTTATTACTCTCAATGCATATTTTTTTTTTTCACCAATATTATTACTTATTACCAGTATATGATTACTAGCTTTTATGCTACCTCAGCTATTTTGTGGATAAGTGCCGATTATTCATTTTCTTTTTCTATTTTATCATGTCTCATGTATCTAGATTGTGTATGTAACTGTCTGTATTTTGTATATTCAATGTATATGGCCCCGAGCCGAAATAAAGCATATTATTTATTATTATTATTATTATTGATTATTATTATTATTATTATTATTATTATTATTATTATTATTATTATTATATTCACACTCTGAAAGTATGGGAGAGTGTGCTCGAGGGAACGGGTTGACACATACATTAGTAATGAGTTTGACAATCATCAGTTCAGCTTCAGACAGAGAAGTCATCTACGGACCCTGTCTATAGAAATTTGGCAAACTCAGTAGAAGTATAAAGGCAAAAATGAATATTTGATTTCATTTATTTTTTGTTGATAATACATAATTATTTGACTTAACATTAAATCAAACCATTTAACAAGCTTTTTATACTATGCAGAAAGTGCTGGAAAAGCTCTCTGAGCAAATGAAAGAAGTTTGTAATTCAAGAGCTAAAGTGAATAGCAGTGACAAAGCTGTCAAAAAAGTGAGAAAAATTTTCAGCAACAAAGTAAATCACGAAAAAAAAGTATGGTGAGAGTGCCAATACTAGAAAAAAATCCTCTCTTGTAAGGTGACAGAGAGGGAAAAAAGGCAAATGAAGACAAGGTAAATATGGAACTTCACCTTGTAGGAGTTTAGTTAAATCAGAAAAATTATATATGCCCTTCTGAACAAAGCTTTTTCACTTCTTGAGCTGCAAGTTTGAAGACAGACTTACTGTAAGGGCAATGTTTAATGCATAAACAGATCCACTAAAATCTCAACAAACATTACAGATTGGGGACATGTTCTTGCATACAACAGGGCTAATAACTAGCCTTAGCCTTTGACATATCAGCCACAAGGAAGCTTAAAATTGGTAAATGTAATCTGATCATAATGGTGCTAGTTAGAAAATGGTTTTACTTATTATACCTCACCCTTGTCAAGAGTGTTTTAAGTTGGTTGGGGTCATGTTGTGTTAGGTCTTTGTAAAATGACCTCAACAAATATTTTCATTATCATTATTATTAGAAGGGCTTAGTTTGTCCAGACCTCTGAGCCCAACAACGGCTCTTCTCGGGCTGGTTTTCAGGAATTAATCCTGAAAAAAAATTAGACTTGATTTAGGAAACCGGTTTTACTTAGGAACATGATGATCCTATTAAATACAAATTCTTTGCCTTCAGCAAGAATGTCTTTTAATGTTGAATTTCGAAAATATAAGTTTCTTTGATGGTTCCAAATTGGACAATCAACTAATGAGTGTTGGACAGTCATTGTGTCTGGCATGTACTACAAATATAATGCCAAATTTCGAAAACTTGTAATATCTGAGAAAATAACATCATGGAAAATTTTGTTATACAAAGGTTTAATATAATTGATTGTTAAGTTGATGACCACTATCTTACTTAGAATGTTTGCATGGTTGGGCAATTTGTTGAGGGCTTTGAGCCGTGTCTTAAGTCTGCTAAGATTTCGACTTAATACGTGTTTGGTTTTGCTTAAAGTTAAGGTTGGAATCCACCATGGGACAGGGGATTTATTTGGGTGTGCCTTGTTTTGGGTGTGCTTTTATCAGCAGTATTTATTATGAAATCCGTGAAGAATTCACATATTGTATTGTGGTTATGAGGAAATGGTGGTATATTTCTAGTATATAAATTGTAAATGTCCCAATCTGATTTTTGGATATTATATTTTACGGTGGCAATATTAAATTATCATTTAAATAATTAAGGACTGGGGAAGTGGTCACTGCTATTCGAGTCATCCAGGACATTCCACTCAAGTTTTCAGATAAGTCGACTAAGCACAGTGAGATATCTACTGAAGAAAAGGTTAAGTGGGTATTGGAGAAGTAAGTTGGCACATCACTTTCATTTAGGCAGCATAGGTCATGCTCCAATACGTATTTCCTTATGTTTGTTTCCTGTGCATCAGCAGGGTAACTGTTATTCCAAAGGGGACCATGAGCGTTAAAATCTCCTACCATAAGTAGGGTTTCATGTAGATTATTAATTAATGCTGGTAGAACACTGAAATTCGAGCTAAAATTTGGTTTGTTGTATAAGTAACAAATTGAGATCATATTTTTATCCAGCATATATAATTTGATAGCTGTTATCTGATACGATAGTGATGGTGTTTAAAGGTTCATAGGTGATAATATTATGAACATATATTGCTGTGCCTAGTTTTCCACCATCATTTGGTGAATAACAAGCAATTTTGCACTGTAGAATGTTTGTAGGGTTAGATCCTATGTGTTGTAGTCATATACATATTGGGTTGTGGTCTCGTAGGATTCTCTGTAATTCACCCAGGAGTAGTCGGGTTAAGAGGCCATTTATATTCCATTGAATAATTTTGTATTCCATTATTGGGAGAAATTTGTGTTAAATTCTGTAAATTGATTGCCGATTTTACTTTGTCTCGAAGTTCATATGCATTTGAATTCATTTGTGGTTTTTTAATTGTTGTATTTGTATGTTGGTTATTAGATTCAGCAGTTGTTTGTTTTTCATAATTGAATATTAATAAGTCTATTTTTTTATTTTAATTTCCTTTTGTATTTTAAGGATTCAGAACAAAATTCGTTCTCATGTTGGTGTGTTAAAGGGCATTTCCTTAATTTAATCAAATTGTCTATACAATTTCGTATTATGTCCTCTTTCTTGATGGTTAGTTGGTTATCTGTGCCTACGAAGCACTCATTACAACCACAAGACAAAGACAAAACGTTTGGTTATGTTAGTTATTGGTTCAGAAGTATTTGATCTAGCTTTAGAAATTTCTGGTTTTATAATTCTATTGGTCCTTTTCTGTAGTGATAAGGACTGTTGGTTTGATGGGTTATTTGCTTTATTGTTATTAGTGGAATAGTTGGGTCTTGTGGATGGTTGGGGAGTGATAGTTATGTTTTGGTTTGGTTTAATGGTATGATTTTCATTAGTATTATCTGTTGGGATGTGTAAAGAGTGATTAATTGATTTCTTTACTGCCCAGATGTTGGCTGTTTGATTGGGATTGAGGGTAATTGTGTATTTCCACTTGTGATGAGGTTAGTGCAATATCTTTTTGAAAATGTCCTCCTGGTGTAGTTGGAGTTTCTTTGGATTGATTGTAATTTTCAATATTCACTTTTTTCCCTTAGATTGGGTTTGTTCTAGTATTCTTTTATTTTTGTCAGTTCGATTATTGTTATTATTTGACTTCTCTTCCATTGGAAGTTCATTTCCATGGATATCTGAATCTTCAATGTTAGTAGTGGTACTGGTGGATATATCATCATGCTTGTTTTGGGTTCAGCATTAGTTTGTACGCTTATATTATCTAGTTGTTTGTTATTATGTGATCATATTTAAAATTTTAGTTACATTTGCGAAAGAGTGGTTTTTAGATGGATTATTCACTCCTCTTATTTTTAGTTCGAGTCTAGCTTCTCTGACTGACATTCTGTTCTATTTATCAACAACTGGAGCTCTGTGTTGTATTGATAAAAGGAGCATTCCTTAGATTTAGCGTGATGGGATTGTCCACAGTTAATACATTTTGGCGATTTACATTTCCAATTAGTAGTATGGGTGTCTGATGCACACACAGCACATATTGCTCTATTATGGCATTTTTGTATGTGCTCATACTTTGAACATTGAGTGCACTGAAGTGGTTTGGTATAAATGTATACACTTCTCTATTTTGTCCAAGAATTTTGATTTTGAGAGCGAGATCTTGGCCTGTAAATTTTATTTTGCATATTAATTTTTTTATTTTATCTTTCCTACTTGGAACTGAGTAGACTTCTAAATCATGTATATTACTGTATCTTAACTTAACGGAGTCAAATATCAAGTGCTTTGAGGGTAGTCCTTCTTCTTCAATGTTGGGTAAAATGAGTGTGCCCTGTATATAATTTAATGTTTCATGACTTATTATTCATATTTTCTTGCCATTTATTTTTTTCTATATTTAAAAAGGTGGTGGTTTATTTTTTGGTGGTTACTTAGAAGTAACCATTCATTTTCTTTAATATATCGGCATTCCATTTCTTGTGTTGGACATTATGTTCAATAATTTGTTTTTCTAGTATTGCTGTTGATATTTTATCTTCAGCTTTAAGTACTAGAAATCTCAACCAATTATCTGGTCCAAAAAGATGATCAAAATGCACCAGTGTTGGGTTAAGACGATAATTTCTATTTCTTTTTGGACCTTGCCTGATGTGGGTTATCTGTGTATCAGATTTGTTTCCTTTCTCTGTAATGTATGGTTCCATTGTTATAATGTTTGAATCTTCTGGTTGGTTTTTATACTTTTTGTAGAATTTCTATGGGCCCTGACAGGTGTTTCGGGTCACATAATGTATTTGGAACTGGATGTTCCTTTGCTGCATTATTATCTTGAACTGACTGAGGGAGATTCAGAGATAAACTTCCAATGGTCATCAACTGAGCTGAATTTTATCTATCAAGGGGCCCTGGGGTACTAAAAACTAGATGTATTTATCATAAAAAATGAGAGAGAAAAATAATAATAATACATTTTGAAAAGATATCTTGGCTTTTCGTGAAGTTAAATCCATCTGCCAATGCACAAGTGAGATATGACTCCCAAATGTTTGCATCCCTACCCTACCCCAAAAGGGGGATGGCATAACATGATTAGTATGGCCTAAGTGTAAGCAATATCCACTTGGTAGGACTAAGAGTATTACAAAAATACAATTATCCCCAATCCTAACCAAGTCATGGGCAAACTGGACAGAATGCAGAGAGTTCTATTCCTAGAGCCAGGCCCCCATGGAATCTGTGGTCCAGCTCCACAGAATAGTTCCGCCTGGAAAACCAGGTCCATCGGGTAGAAGATGGATCTACCACAGTTCCCACTATTTAGCTTCTGATTTAACTTCAATCCAAGTTATGATATGTTTTCTTATTTATTAGATATGGAAAATTTTGACAAAAGTGGAAAAATCCACAGATATTAACCCAAAAAATATATATGGGACTCTTGGGTTCAAAACTAGAAAGAAATTCCTGAGGTTCGAGAGCCCCCCTCACCACGTCAAGGTGATCCCAAAATGAGGGGGAAATATTTTCATTAATGGGAATAATTCAAAGCATGATGTACAAACTCAATTCCATGTTAATTTGAAATGAGTAGTCCTAAAATTGGAATATACATTTTGAAGACAACAATTGTACTGTGTGATACAGTTAGTTATATAAATATTTCAACCAAATCACTGTTTAAAATTTCAATTCTCACTGGATTGAACACTGGTTTTTAATTAGAAAAGTAGTAACTTCTCTAATAAAATAGTGATTTGAAAGCCACATAAATCAGACAGAAAAGATTAAAGTGTTTCCCAAAACTTAAATAGATTTGTGTCCAGTGATTGTAATTCACTGTTAAGACTTTGGCACTCATACATTTTATTTTCTTGTTAATATAGTATCACATTCTCTAGAGAAAAGAACTGAGTCACATAGGGTAGCCATTTGGTAAGTGTGCTAAATGGGGTTTCCAGTTTTCTGAAAGAATGCCAAATCTGCATGTATTCACTTTTGTATGAATAACTGACACAACTTATTGAGGGTTTAATCTACTTAAATTAATCATCCATTATATGCAATTAAAAAATATGCCACTCTTTTGATATAATGGACTTCAGTAATGATCTGTTGTAAAGAATGCCACGTTTACTACTATCTTCAGTTTCAACTATTGTATTGCCTACATCAGCATTACTTTACGGTTCAAAAACATGTTACAGCCTTATCATTGTGGGTACAAGGAGATTTTGCCTTGGTTGACAAGAGAAAATTTTAGACAAAAATCTTTTGGCAAATCTATGGTACTCCCAGAATTGCTGAAAATTACAAACTTTTGTGAATGAGAAGTACTTCTAATAATCTAAAGTATGATATGATTGCAAACAATTCTATTTTTAAAATCAAAGGACAAGTTACACAATGAGAAATTAGTTTTCCTACCTAGGAATACCATAGCAAATTCCACAGCAAGGGGGAATTAAAATATGTCCTACCAAATGTTTGATATTCTACTGTGTATGGTAATGCACATCAGTAAATATTAGCAAGTCGGTCATTAAGACCTTTTGGTATACTACCTTGGAATTTCATTTCATCTATATTTTCTTACAGACAAAAAATTAAAAAATGGTATTAAAGACTTCCTGAAAAGTCTTGAGTGCCCATCAAATAATGCAATGAAACGTGAATGTAGTTTAAACTTTAAAACTTACACTGTAATGATCAAAACACTGGTTAGAATTAAACAAAGTTTATTAATTTCATATTTTTTTATTAAGGTGAAGCACTATTTACATCATTTTTTTATTATACAAGATAGGTCACTGCCAAACAATAGGTAACCATTACTATTTCATCATTTCTACAATGAACTGTCAATAACATTAATGTACTGAAATATGGTATGTATGTTCTAACTTAAAACTGATATGCCTAAATTTCTATTTGTCCAATAATTTACTTATAAAAATGCACTAAAAATTGTCCTTAACAAGAGTTATGCCAACAAATGTACAAAGAAAACAGTTTTAATAAAAAAAATTTTTAGAATATATTTGTTTTGTGCAACTTTACTTTATAATCTTGAGTACTTTTTTAACAGCTTTCACAACATCATGTTGTTGAGGGATACAAGCAGCTTCTAAACTCTTGGCATAAGGCATAGGTACATCAACACCCGTTACACGAATCACTGGGGACTCCAAGTAGTGGAAGGCAGGACCTAAAAAAGAAAAGTTCTCTTATAACTCACAGTATTAAGAGCATGTACTCAATTATAAATTTTTCATTCTAAAGCAGCATAGGAAGTGAGGCTTTAAAAATCTTGGATCAACGAGCTGTAACTACATATAATTTTGAACATACCAAACTTTACTGGAATAGTATTAAAAACTGGCATTTTCACCAAACCACCACCAAATTGTAGGAGACGGCAGACAAATACTTGAACAGTAAGCGACCACCAAATATGGTACTATACTCGTTTTTTTTCCGTCTGTCCACCTGCCTGTGGTGTTTGCGTATGGTAACACTGCATTCCGCGCTTTAGATAGTTACATTCAGTTCACTTTCAACAATAACACTATCTTATTTAGAATATTAACGGTGTAATTCGCATACAGTACATTATTGAAACATTTTTTGGTTGCAAATTTACACCCAGATATCCTTTTATTTACCTAAAACTTACACATAGTGAACCTATCTAAAGCCCAGGATGCAGTGTTACCATACACAAACACCACAGGCAGGTGGACAGATGGAAAAAAACAGAGTATAGTAGCTCTTTATAGTGTAGATTAGTAGTCCTCATAACTTGTTACATCAAGTCTGAGCCCAAGAAAGACTACGAAAAGAGAAGATGAGATTAATACCACCAATTAAGTTATAAAGTTTAAGGCAGTTCCCGGTTATCGGTGGACTCTGTTATCAATGATCTGGTTTTATGGCGCTTGTCTTGTCTAGTGTCATAAAATTGGCAATTTATGGCGCCGCAACGGGCCAAGTTCTGGTTATCAGTGCTATAAGGGTGCTTGTGGCGCCGATAACCGGTTATCAGCCCCATAAGGGCCATCATGGAAGTTTTTGCTTATAGGCATACTACCAGGAACAGAACCAGGGACTGCCTGTGCTTGCATGTGAAATCTGACAAGTATCAAGAAAGTTCAACACATCATCTGTTAACAATTTTGAAGAGTTGAGGAACCATGCGGGAAGAAAACCTGAGCAAGGAAGAGGAGAATGGAAAGCAAATCCATTATAATCACTAAAAAGTGGGCGCACTAAAAACACAATCCATTCACTTATACATAATGGAAATATCCTGAAAACATAGTAATTTTTGGGGGGGTATTTCAATCAAAATATACGTAGTGAACTTCAAATTACTGGATACAGTGAAACAATACTAAATTTTTCCTACTAAAATATTAGTAAAACACAAATAATGGTTACTGAATAATGAAGATATTTGACAAATTAACCTGGGTTTTATCAACCATACCATATATTAAAATGACTGGATAAGCTAAACAAAAATAACCTGTGAAAAACTGGAACTTGGTGTATTAAGGCTCATATGTCACTAGCTAGGAGGATAAATTAAGATATGACCACTTATTAGCTTCCTCCCCAATAAATTATTTCTGCTAATAATTTCTACCTGATACAGTGAGTTAAGGGCAACAGCCGGCCGGCTAATGCCATTTTTTAAGGATAGGACTTTGACATTCATACCACTTAATAAGGTGACTAGGGACATCTCCAAACTGCATATGATTTTTGCCTCTGACCTTCAAACACTAGGGGGATTTATCGCGAAAATAACCATTTTTCCAAATTCTATCTCCTCCCTTGATACTTAATATTTAGAACCTGTGATTACTACCATATATAGATAGACCTGATGTAGACCTCCAATCAAATGAGTTTTTTCTAAAAAACTTTTTTTTTTTTTTTTTTTTTTTTTTTTTTTGCTAGATATGAATTTTTTCATTATGGCATAAAAAAATAGACCCTATAAATAAGGAAAAAAATGAGAAAAAAATTAACAAAATTGGAGAAAAAGGTTTCATTTGATTGTTCTATAATATCTTTCTATGTTATATACCAAATTTCAATGCTATAGCTTTAAAACTAAGGCAAAAATAGAATTTGAAGGTCAATAAGTATAGTTTTGAGACGTGCATTCAGTTTCTCTTTGTATTTTTATAAAGACATGTTAATAAATCATGATTAGTATGAATTTTATTTTCTTTTTGGGCATTAATAAACCAAACCATTGTTATTTATCATAATCTAATCATAAATGAAGATCCATTTGCTCATAGATCGTACCCTGGGGCACTGCATTAGGCAAGACAGGGTACTCCTTCCTATGCAATTCTCTCTCTATCCTTCACTAACTTGGCTAATTAGAGCAAATTTTCTTCTTCTGTATGTTAGCGAGATGTTTTCCTTGTCTTTTCCTCTTTGGCATGATGAAATTCTTGCCGAAACTAAGATAAACGGATGTAAAAACAAGTGAATGTCAGAGGCGAAACTCGAACGTGCACCCTCTATCAGGTTTCTGCTCGAACTGAAGGGTGGTAAGCTGAGAACCATCCCCCTTGCGACTCATGGAATATCTACAGATGCCATTGCTCACAATTTGTTTGACAGTAATTACCAAAATTAACAATAACAGAAGTAATATTGGATTTTCTTGTATGGATCAATGTTTTTGGCTTACTGAGTTATGTTTAACAATTAACCTGTAACTTTGAAAATAGAGGAATTTTGACAAAATATTTCAAACACGCATTCTCCATTGCCATAAGATGGTCCTTGAATTTTATCATGACTGCATTTTTCGCCCTATACCCCCATATGTAGGGATACTGGCTGGCCCCCTTAATAGTACAGAAATGTGAAATTATACATACTTTTGAATTTCCTAATTTTTCAGTCTAAATGCACTCTTAAATATATCAGTACGGAATAAAGCAATTTAATTTGGGCTCTAAAATGAAATTAAGTGATAGTTAAAATGAAATTCAGTGATAGAATTGTAATTCAGTGATAGAATTGTAATACAGAAGAAAAATTGTTCATTACTGTCACAAAATGTTCACCCTCCATTTTAGGACATAGGGTAATTCTATTTTAACAGTTAAAAGTACAAATTTACTGTTTTTTCTTTTCTTTTTAAGTGAACCAATGTGCACTTCCCATCAGCAACAAAAATGGCTTATATTACTGCTGGCACTAGGAATTGTTTTTAAGTGTTGCCATCTGACCTCAAAACTGCCTTCTCCACTCTATCCGTTCTAAGACCAGGGAAAGCCAGACAGTGGCTCCTGAAATACATACTTAGCATATAAACACCTGTGGATTTCCTGGAAAAAAAGCTAATCGTGGCTCACAAGAATAGGAAGGTTTTATACTACCCAGTAAAATCTATCACATCATAAGTGGGCTTGAAATCAGGATCACCACTCTGTGCAGTCCATGTGAAACAAACCGAGCTACCTCAACCCTAACAATGTACAGTATATATGTATAAGTTAGTTGAATATGCAAGACCAAAGAAACAGGACATTAGCAGCAATTATTTGTAATCCTCATCCACCTCCCCCATGCTACATGTATATTCACAATGAAAGTCATAACTGGAACATAAACATAGCTAAGATATAAATAATAAAACTGTGGGATTAAAAGGGCCTTTGCTTTATGAACACTAACCTTCACCTAATGTTGTGCTAAATATAATCTCTAAACCATAGCCATTGAGACTAAATCATTTAAGAAGATGCTCAATAAACATAATGACTGTAAATCAAACAAAATCATGAAGTAGGTACCTGAAGCTGGCATAGTAAAAATATATAATATAAAATAATGTGTCAAATAAATGGACTTCTTAAGTTATCAGCAATATTATTATCATTACTTTTTGTGTGCTAACATTTCAGATATATATATTCTAAAATTATATAAATCTCAAAACTTGAATGTTCAGTATAAAGTACAGGTTAGTTTAGTTTTGGAACTAGGTGGAACTGCTGTTACAAAATTTTCAAAGGCAGGCAACAACACAGGGTCTTTGCTACTTAATGGATTTTCTTACTTATAAGAAAGCTAATCCCCAAAGTATCAGTAAAGCCGATGCGCTACTGTAAAGAGATTCTAAATTTGATTAACCAAAGCTCCTGCTAGCTTCCTGTTGAAAATATTTGAGACATTTTTTCTACATGCATGCAAAACAAGGTGGACTACAAAACAGCCAAAGAATAGACAGAGATATTTGATTAAGTATACATACTTTCTACTATTCTAGCACAGATCTCAGCTCCAATACCACACTGTGGCCATCCCTGTTCAACAGTAACAAGGTTTCGTGTCTTCATTACGGAGTTAACAATGGCACCTTCATCTAATGGCCTTAGGGATCGAAGATTTATGACTTCACATTCCACTCCCTCACCAGCAAGTGCTTTTGCAGCCTCCAGTGCTAAGAGCACAGCTCGTGAATGTGCCACTAGAGTTATATGATGACCTGAAAATTTGAATACATGATACTGTATAATATATATTTACAAAACATATCTGGTTATAAACTGCATAAACCCTAATCATTTGCATAATTTTAGTATAATTTTGAACCATACAGTACTTGCAATGAATTTTTATTAACACTCATCACTTGCACACTCCTTAAAGGTATGCAACAGACTTCTAGTCTTTGCCTAGATGGTAATAAGGCTTTATGGTGTTTGTTTTTGCACCTGGTCTTCTATCCACACTATCATATCATGGACTGGCCCTTGCTCTTGCTTCATAATTACAGTAGAATTTATTAAAGCAGAACCTTTTAACAACTTCATGTATGCTTTTCTCAATCCTCAAGAAATGTTGATACTGTTGAATGTGGAATTTCTAGGACATGTAATATAGTAATACTTACTCTTTTTCCTCCTCCTTACCGAGTTTATACCTTTTCTTGGCTTCTGAGCTGGCTGAATTGTTGCCAATCAGACTGTCTTTTATGCTGACATACTCATACAGTGGCTTAACAAAAAGTTTTCAAATAGTGCATGAAGCATAAATGACAGCTGTTGTTCTCAGGACTGATACTAGCATGAGACAATGTGTTAAGAGAGAGAGAAGAAAAGCAGATGTGTGCATGTTCATGCATGTTACATCACCGACAAAATATCAAACATTTGATCGTACATCACACTACTACAGACTGCAGCTAGTGAACAATCAACCGTCAGTATGTGCAAAAGAAAACATTGGTATAAAAATTCTAGATGAGGAAAGTAATAATGTTTAATCAATCCTTGCCGCCTGGCCATACATTACTAAATTTTTTTTAAATTTTTTTTAGTTGTATGATCATATGGCATGTTGAATATATGTTTGATAGTGTGTGATCTGCTTTACACATATTACTAGGATTGTTAATTGTAAGCACTGTTTGCTGCACCATGTTTCACAAGTTTTTTTTTGTTTTTTTAAATGGTATTTTTTTAACTTTTTGCTACTGTCATAAATGTGCATTGTTGGAAGTTGTAACTGTCATAAGATGATGCATATCTATATTAATCATTAACTACTTTGTTTCCTCTAGTACTTGAAAAGGAAGAGACTGCTTACTCTAGTAATTTTATGTATGAGACTAAAATATAAGTTTGCATGTGTGGAACTTTTGTTTCTCAAAGGTACTAGCATATGTAAAACCTCTTGGCAACTTCATCTTTGATTTCAGAACAACCAATTCAGCCATTAGTTCTTGACAATTGCTTTCTTAAATAATTACTTCTCATATGTCTTAACCGAGGCAACTCATTTTCTTCCCGAGTTGCTACAATTAGGATCTTTATTGTTCATACAATGAACACCCTTCAACTTTACAATGCACACTGCTTACATTTCCATACAATTGCTGTAGAAACATCTGGCAACCTTCAGAATTCTCTAAGAAATTTATATCCTGACTATTTCAATAATTCTCTTAAACTACATCTTACTCTGTCTGGAGATATTACTAGAATCATATTCAATTCTGCTTTCTTTATTCTGAATTTCTTCATCTTATACTACTATTGGATGGATTATACACTTCGATCAGCATATTTCCCTTTTGGAATTCTGAAATTTTTGGCTATCTATCTAGGTTATTGTTGTCATTACATTTGTGTTTTTTATGCATACGCAAGGGCATGAGGAGTCCATTAGTGAATATTTTCCAAAGTGCTCGCAAAAAGCTGCTGATTGTGGCTTCCAGTGTGTTGGCTGTCATAGTGATTTGTCTAAGGGCAGGTCTAAGGGATGAGATATTGAAAAGAGACCTCATAAAAGTCATGTGATTACATTGTAGTGTATATGCCTTAAGGGCAGTGTGTGCAACATACGAGGTAGCCCACAAAATTGATGCACCCTGTCCCCAGCATGACACATGGTATCAAGAGCCCAAGTGTGTGTTGCAGGCCCTACCCTGCTGTCGACCATCACTGAAAGGCCTAATTTTATTGCGATGCCGTGGAGGTCTACGTGATATTGCCAATGTTCAATTGGAGTGGGGACTGCCCCTCTTCAAATTTAATATGGTGACAGGACAACTGTCCATGAAATGTACATAACCAAGTCTGTAAGGTCTTTCTTCTTTTCAGTGGCTGCTTCTAAGGACCTTGACCTCGTGCACTAGTCCTTTCCCTACCACTTACCAGTGCCAGCGAGCCTTGCACAGGAGCATGAGGTCCTCACACCCATTGGGCAGTCCCTGCCTAAGCCCTCATCCATGCCCTTCCCACCAGCGGAGAATATCCCAAAGTTGGAGCAGTGGCTCTTGCGCCATTTTTCATCATCAACATTCAATACAGAAAGGAAGATTATCATGTCATAGAGGGTAAGCAGCGCCATATTCACCAACTGCCAGGGGCAACCCCTCGAAACATGCCACACCCCAGCATCAGTGCCGAAGCATTGGGAGTCAGAAGTGAGGAAGCAGTTGGACCAGGACATCAATAAGAGCATCATTTAGGAGGTACCCACTGGTGAAGCAACAGAATGGTGTGCAAGGATGGTCATTGTTGCCAAGAAGTTGGGTCAGCCCCACCACACTGTGGACTTTCAACGCCTTAATGCCTCCTGCAGGAGAGAAACACATCACACCCCTCCTCCTTTTGAATGATCTCAGGGGTGCCTTTACATTTCTTCTTAAAGACAGTGGGTGCAGGCTCACAACCTTAACCCCTTCTTTACCGGGTGGGTGAGCAGAATGTAAACATTGCGTTTGCTGCCGAACTGAATCTCTCGGTAGTGACTCAAGTTTGGAGGGGTGCCGATCGTAAAAATATTTGCCAAAAATACACTAATCAAGACAGGCTAATGAAATTATCAGGTATTATTAGCACTATAATAACGCATATTCTCTGTTAGTTTTATCATCCTACAGGAAAAATAAATGATTTTATGAAAAAAAATGTGAAACTCAGTGTCCCTTGTACAAGGGACACTGGTGGTCGGTGAGAAAACTACGGTCTTGAATAGAAAATTCGGTCTTACAGAATGTTGGTATATCGCACCTGGAACATGCACATAAAGTATTATCAAAATAGAACCGTAAATAAGCACGTAATAACAAAAAAAGAGCAAAAACTAAAGCGAAAGCCCCGCCAATAAATATGGAAATCGCAAATTTTATAGTATATCTTTCAAAAATTGGTCAATGTCATTTTTCTACGTTTTCTAAGATTAGTTTCATCACAGAAAACAACTTTAGGGGCATCAGGGGTATCTAAACTAATTTTCAAGTTTCTTGTCCTCAGAAAAAATCGCTTTTTCTCTGGTTTGGTTTTTTTATATATATAAAGTTACTATAAGGCTTTATTTCTACCTTCATTTATCTGGTGTTCATATCTTTTATTTGTAAAATGTAATGTGAATAAATAAATAAATACAGTAAATGATGATACAACTGGTTTTTTACTTGGGTAGAAGTTATTACATGTTTACGCTTGTCTGGTTTTGTGATTTTTTTGTTGAGACGCAGTTCATCTGTCACCTACACACTACTATAAGCAATAATAATATTTTTTTGGGTTCATCATACGTCTGGCATCGTGTCATACTGTTTATTTTGCTCCAAACTCTTCAAACCGAAATTACAGAATGATTGGAAGTCCCTATCTGAAAAGAGGAGTTTTGGTGGTACTACGCATACCACCTTTATGCACCCGGTGCGGTGCAGTAGACTTGAATGGTGGTACCCACCTACCTCCAAACAAACTTTCGGTAATGAAGAGGTTAATCACACCCTGGGGTGTTATTGGTACAGAAGAATGCCCATGGGCCACTGTTCAGCTTCAGATACCTACGCCAAGAATGTCTATTGGAATAACAATCTACAAGAGAGTCCCACCAAGCACAGGAGGCCATATGCAAGCTGGCCAAGGATGAATTGGTATAGTGGGCCCCCGTTATACGCGGTTCACATTTCTGCGGTCCACTTGTCGTGGAATTTTGCATAACACATTAGTATTCACTTTTCCATGGAGAACTTTCACTAATTTGCAGATTTTTTATATTGACCATATCTAAAATTATTACTAATTTGCTTTTTTGTAGAGCAACACTATTAACCCTTAAACGCCGAAGCGGTATTTTAAAAATTGTCTCCCGTATGGCGGCGGCTTTCACGAGTGAGCACCGAAGCGGAATTCTTTTTTTTTTCAAAAATCACAGCACGCTTAGTTTTTTAATGTTAACAGTTCATTTTTGGCTCCTTACTTTGTCATTGCCTGAAGTTTAGTATGCAACCATCAGAAATGAAAAAAAATATAATTATCATATATAAATATTGGGATATATGACAGCGTGAAAAAATTTCATATATACTTGTATACAAATCGCGCTGTGAGCAAAACGGTTATGAGTTAATTTTTTGTTTTGTTTTATTGTACACTAATTGTGATCATTTTGGTATATAACACATTGTAAACGATCAAGGCAACACAGATAAAATTTTATTAGCACAAAATGATGCATGAATTCGTAACGCTCGGACGTAAAAAAAAGCAGTTTTCAAAAATTCACCATAAATCGAAATATTGTGCTAGAGACTTCCCGTTTGCTGCAAAATGAAGGTAATTGATTGAATATTACTAGACTGTAAGTGTTGTAGCTTACAATTGCAGTTTTCTACCATTTCGGTCGAGTTAAAGTTGACTGAAGGACAAATTTTTTCTATTTATTGTTATATGAAAATATTTCAAAATTGATAAAAGCTACAACCATGGGTTGTTTTTAGTTGTATTCTACATGAAATTGCACACATTTTCATATATAAAACTTTATGTAACGACTAATTTAAAATGGTGCAAACATTTCGACAATCGGATGAACAAATTTATGATTTTTTCAGATTACCGCGCGGACGTAAGGAAAAAGTTTACTTCATAAATCAAAATATTGTGCTAGAGACTTCCAATTTGTTGCAAAATAAAGGCAAATGATTGAATATTACTAGAATGTAATAGTTTTAGCTTACAATTGCGTTTTTTTACCATTTCGGTAGAGTCAAAGTTGACTGAATGTTGAAATTTTGGCACTTATCGTTACTTATATGAAAATATTTCCAAACTGATAAAAGCTACAACCATGGGTTGTTTTTAATTATATTCTACATAAAACTGCTCACATTTTTATATACAAAACTTTATGTAAGGGCTAATTTAAAAAAGGTGCAAACATTACGACAATCGAACAAAAAATTTATGATTTTTTTGGAAGTTACCCCCGCGCACGTAAGGAAAATTGTTTTTTTTTTCATAAATCCACCGTAAATCAAAATATTGTGCAAGAGACTTCTAATTTGTTGCAAAATAAAGGTAACTGATTGTCTATTACTAGAATGTAAGAGTTTTAGCTTACAATTGCGTGTTTTTACCATTTCAGTGGAGTCAAAGTTGACCGAAGGTAGATATTTTGGCACTTATCGTTATTTATATGAAAATATTTCCAAACTGATAAAAGCTACAACCATGGGTTGTTTTTAGTTGTATTCCACATGAAATTGCACACATTTCCATATATAAAACTTTATGTAACGGCTAATTTAAAATGGTGCAAACATTACGACAATCGGACAAAAAAATTTATGATTTTTTCGGACGTAAAGAAAAAGTTTTTTTCATAAATTCACCATAAATCAAAATATTGTGCTAGAGACTTCCAATTAGTTGCAAAATGAAGGTGAATGATTGAATATTACTAGAATATAAAGTGTTTTAGCTTACAATTGCGTTTTTTTCGACCATTTCAGTAGAGTCAAGTTGACCGAAGGTTGAAATTTTGGCACTTATTATTATTTATATGAAATATTTCTAAAACACTGATAAAAGCTACAACCATGAGTTGTTTTTTTGTTGTATTCTACATGATATTGCACACATTTTCATATATAATACTCCATGTAACGGCTAATATAAAATGGTGCAAAAATTATGTCAAAGTGACGAAATAATTTCTGGGATGTGTCGCTGATGCTTTTTTAGTGCAGAAGAAAGAAATTCGCAACTTGCGCGCCTGGGTAACGATTGTAAACAAAACAACGCCTTGATCCGTGAGCTCCCAGCATCCCCCAAGGTGCGTGATTCAAAAGTTTTCGCTTAGTAGGCCTATAACTATTTTTCCGAGAATTTTAAAAAAATTTATTTTGTCAACGTACCATATGTCCAATCGGCGTTTTAAAGGGTTAATTCATTAATTACTGTGTATTTTTTAATATTATGTATGTGACTGAACAATGATTTTTATGATACAAATGTTTTACAGCATCATACTATAATGGGGGGGTAATGTCTGTCTGTCTGTCTGTCTGTCTGCCTGTCTATCTGTCATTCAATCACGGCCAAACAGCTGGTCAGATGGGCGTGAAACTTGGCAGGGTTATGGTGGGGACCCCTAAGATGGTTTGTAATGGGGTTTCATCCACCTACCCCCCTCCTTTGTAGGGGGTGGGGGTGAGGAGGGATTCCCTGAAACGGAGCTGTTTCTGGCCGTGAAATGAAGCTAGTTATTCCGTAGACTTAGTTACTTTACAATTTTTCATAAATAATTTCTGTACAATTTCCCCAGAGAAAGTCGCGAATATTTCACCTCAAAACACATTAGAAGATGAAAATTATCATCAAAATCCACAAGATTTTTGAATAACTTCTTTAATTCCATCGGGACTGCCAGTGCACAAAATAACGTTGAAGAAGTACTGCCCATTAATGTTGCCTCGGAATTTCGATCCTGTCAATGGACATTGCAACGGAACGAGGTACACCGTTATGGAGCTAAACTCCCACGTCACCAAAGCAGTGATAGCAACGGGCCCTTACACCGGCAAACGTCTGTTCATCCCCCGGATTCCTCTGATGCCTTCGGACAACCAGTTTCCGTTCCAGTTACGGCGCAGGCAGTTCCCCATCAACCTGGCCTTTTCATTCACTGCAACCAAGTCGCAGGGCCAGACTTTGGATCGTGTTGGTGTGTTTCTGCCGTCACCCATGTTCACGCACGGCCAACTGTATGTGGCGATGAGCAGAGCAACTGACTCTGCCAACTTGAGACTTAGTTACTTTACAATTTTTCATACATAATTTCTGTACAAAGTTGCGAATATTTCAGCTCGGACACAATAGAAGATGAAAATTATCATCAAAATCCGCAAGATTTTTGGAATAACTTTAAATCCATCGGGACTGCCAGTGCACAAAATAACGTTGAAGACTTACTGCCCATAAATGTTGATTCGGAATTTCGATCCTGCCAATGGACATTTGCAACTGGAACGAGGTACACCGTTATGGAGCTAAACTCCCACGTCATCAAAGCAGTGATAGCAACGGGCCCTCACACCGGCAAACATCTGTTCATCCCCCAGATTCCTCTATGCCTTCGGACAACCAGTTTCTGTTCCAGTTACGGCGCAGGCAGTTCCCCATCAACCTGGCCTTTTCATTCACTGCAAACAAGTCGCAGGGCCAGACTTTGGATCGTGTTGGTGTGTTTCTGCCGTCATCCATGTTCACGCATGGCCAACTGTATGTGGCGATGAGCCGAGCAACTGACTCAGCCAACTTGAAATTAAGTTATGGACAAACTACTGGTAATATTGTGTACAAAGAGGTTCTGTAGTAGGTATGTATAAAAATGGCCCTTATTTTAATATTGCTGAACAAATAGTACATATAAATTTTTCACTTCTGCACCCGTATTTTATCACCCATTGTAGATGGGTAAGTTTGCTAGTACTTATAATGTAGTTATGCCTCTCTCTCTCTCTCTCTCTCTCTCTCTCTCTCTCTCTCTCTCTCTCTCTCTCTCTCGGGGTAAAGTAAGATGTATTTGAAATTATATTGCTATAAACATTTTTGATGATAGAGCATACTGTACAATATTTAAAATATACAGCGATGTTATACAAAAAAAGTGAATTAGTGATAATTTTAAAAGGATTAATACTTCAATGCTAAGAGAGAAAACCGGTTATGTATACAGTACAAAGGTAACTTGATTAGTTTACAAACATTCTGTAAGACAAATTTACTTAATTAGTATTAAGATTTAATTTGTATTAAATATTTTATAGATGTTTTCCTGTTAACATTAATATTAATATTTTAAAATGAGTAAATCATTGTTAAAAGCATTTTAGGGTGGCATATATACTTACTAGTAACAGTTGTAAAAGGGTACTAATTGGATTTTTCTATTGACCATATCTCTAAAATTATTATTAATTTTTTTTAACAACACTATTAATTCACTAATTACTGTATTTTTTCATATTGTGTAAGTGTCTGAATACTGATTTTTATGATAAAAATGATTTACACCATACTTATAATGTAGCTCTGCATCTGCTAAGCTCATTCCAGGTTAGACCACATACTGAGCATAATAGGTGTCTCTCTCTCTCTCTCTCCTTCTCTCTCTCTCTCGTCTCTCTCTCTCTCTCTCTCTCTCTCTCTCTCTCAGGGTTAATCTAAGATGTACGTATTTGAAATGATATTACTATAAAGTTTTTTTATAATAAAGCATCTTGTGCAATATTTGAAATATTTGCTAATTATTTTCATTTTATTTTCCAGTTTGCTTTTACCGGAAAATAACATGAAAATAATTAGTGAATATATTTTAAATATTGTACAATATGCTCAATCATCAAAATGTTTACAGAAATATCATTTCAGATACATCTTACATTTACTCTGTGAGAGAGAAGAGAGAGAGAGAGAGAGAGAGAGAGATGAGAGAGAGAATCTGACACTCGGTATGGGGCCCAACCTGGAATGAGCTTAACAAATGCATAGCTACATTATAAGTATGCTGCCCAATCATTTTTATCATAAAAATCAGTATTCAGTCACATACAGTAATTAGTGAATTAAGAGTTGCTCAACAACAAAAAAATAGTAATAATTTTAGAAATATGGTCAACAGAAAAAATCCGATTGGTAGGGCGATGTGGGTGATACCGAACAATGGGGGAACACCGCCCGAATGCTCTGGTATGAAAACTTTAAAATTTCGTGCCAAAAATCACAACCAAAACAGCAACCATCTCAGTGAACAAGCAACTGGTTGACACCATCTCAACATCAGTGTTTATCAGGCAAGACAATTGATTTTTTGTATGTCTGTTGTAAATTTTTAACACTTCTCATATAGTGTCTCGTGTCCGTGAATATGGTGTGATTGTTTCTAGTTAAGTTTCATTACAATAGTTAGCCATATTGACATGTTATCAAGTGAAATGAATTGTGTCCTTTTGAAGTGGCTGCCAAGGCATTGTTGTGAAAAAAAAAAACATGGTGCGGCGCCTAACGACCGTAAACATGCTGGAAACACTTGACCCCAAACACAGATGCATGAAATTATATTTCTAATACTTTTGAAGTTTGAATATTTGAAATGTTGAATATTTTCACAAATACATAACGAAAAGTGGAACGTTTTTTTTTGCGTAAAGTTGAGGGTGATATTTAGTGAATTTACATGCAATATCTGTGTCATTATGCTAAAAACAGGAAATTTTTATTGGGTGGGTTCAACTCTACATATTCATAGTTATAATGTCATCAATCTTCCTGATCTAGCCTGCTGCCTTCTTGGAAGATTGATTATCAGTGTCATTATGCTAAAAATAGGAAATTTGGTTTTTGGAGGGTTCCCCCCAACCCCCAGTCGGTGTTTCCCCGAGTTTTCGGAGTGCCAACCACCATTTTCCTGAAAATTTTAAGGTGCAAAATATGACACTTACTCTGAGTTAAGGATTTATGAGTATACCATAGGTTGTGCAGTTTGTTTTGGACATGTGCACTCTCAGGTACAAAATGGATTTTTAAGGTAATTTTTTCTACTGCGTAATAGGTCGGTATTCTCCCACCTCACCCGACCCTTTAACAACTGTTACTCTCAAGTATATATGCCCCTTAAAATGCTTATAACAATGATTTACTCATTTTAGTCACATGTACAATATGAAAAAAAACAGTAATTAATGAATAAACAGTGATGCTATACGAAAAATAAAAAAGTGAATGTGATGATTTTAAAAGGATTAATATTTCAATGCAATGAGAGAGCACCTTATGTATATGTACAGAACAGGGGTAACTTGATTAGTTGACAAAACATTCCGTAAGACATATTTATTTAATTTGTATTAAACATTTTATTGATTTTGTCCTGTTTACATTAATATTAATATTTTAAAATTAGTAAATCACTGTTATAAGAATTTTAGGGGGGCATATATACTTATGAATAACAGTTGTAAATGAGTATTGATCTAAGATGTCTTGGGATTTTGGAATGATGGTCTGAGGATTATTTTTGCTTGGAACTGTCAAAGTTAAGTCAGTTGCAAATGTTAGAACAGATAGCTATAAGCATTTCAGTTTATAAGGGTACTGGGTATTTGCCAGTAAATAAGCATTTTTTGAGGGGATTTTTGCATTTCTGTGGCAGGTTCTGGAACCTAATATTGTATAAAAGTGGGGGAGCACTGTATTACGACAAGTCCCAACCTACAGCAGCCCTAACAGATTGGAACAGAGATGGGATCAGGTTTGTCATCCTGCAACAGTACTGTGCTTGTGCCTCGGCTGATGTCCCATTTTGCTGCAAGGGTGGATGGGGTATCACCCTATGTGGGAGCCCCCCATCACTTGTCGCAGGCTGAAGCTCGATACACTGCTGTTGAGGGGAGAGAGGCTTTAGCTGTCAAGAAGGCCAGGTTACTCCCACTCAGCTGGCCCAACTTACTGATCGTGACTGACCAATGGTCAAGCTCCTGGGCGATAGAGAGCTAAAGGATATACTGAACCCAAGACTCTTCCAACTCAAGGAGAAGACCCTACAATACAGGTTCCATGGAAGAGGAACTGCACTGCTGACTTCTTTTCATGCTTCCCTGCTCTCCATTGTGAACCAGATGACAAGAATTCCAAACTTGAAGAGGATATGACTGCTGTCCTTGTCGATGCTTTGGCCACCGTCCTTAAGCAATAATGTCTCATACTTGATGAGGAGAGGGTTAAGTAGCAGCCTCCAAAGACCCCGTGTACCAGCTGCTGACAACTAAAGTTGCAGCAATTACTGGTGCCCGCAGAAGGCACAGAAGGTGGCCTGGCTACATCAGTTCTACTCAGTTAGAGACAAGTTATCTATGGTAGATGACCTGATAGTATACACTTACAACCAAGGATGCCCATGCCTCATACATTATAACTAAATGATTTGGAATATCAGCCTCCACTTTAGGAATGAACTTATGAGATTCAGGAGAAACCTTTACCTACACAGGGAATTATTGTTATACATAGGGATTATGAAATAAAAGCAATAAAGCCAAACGCTTAGGAACTTTCAACCAATCAATACTTAAGACTGTGAAAGAAGCTGGAGTGAGTGAACAGCAAGATAAAGTGATTCAGATAACTGCAATAAGAAGTTAAGTCAATGAGAGGCTGGACAGCAAGGAATCAGGAATGATAAGTGAACAGCAAGGAATCAGGAATGAAGAAATTTTAGTGGAAATGAAGGCATGGAAGTGTGAAGAAAGGGAGAAAAAAGGTGTTGTCAAAGGTGAAATGGGTGCTGTAGACATCCTTCAGCAATGCCTATAATGCACCATGTAAGCTACACTGCCGCCACTAACCCCTTCTGGGAATTATTAAAAGAGGGGATAACAAAAAATTAACTTAGGTAGAAGTAAACAGAAAAGCAAAAGAAGAGAAAACTAGAACTGATGATATAAAAAGTTGGAATGTACAGTTTCTCGTACTTTGTAATCATGTTTTCAAAATCTCCTGCATTTTCTTTGTAAGTGTCAATGTTTCTACTGTGTGAAACAGTAGATCTTTGCACAGTAAATTTATTCTCCTATTACTAAAGCACTGAGATTCTCTAGTTACCAGCAGTCTAGTACACTCTTTCCACTTCATCAAGAATACTGCTATGCTTGTAGTGCCTTCCTAATACTTGCACTAAAGTAATACATTCCACAAAGTAACGTAAGTTATACCTCTTTTGAGCATAAAATCCACTGCTGTTTCAGCTCTTCACTATTATATCTCATCAACTTCACTCTGGGCTTATTAACTATCGTATTTATATCTCATAAACTTCACTCTGGGGTTATTAACCATTGCGTTGATAACAATCTCCAAAGCATATTTTCCCATATATCCTGCAACTATTATACCCATTTCAGTCACTATAGCTGAAAACCTCTCACAAAACTCAAGTTCTTCCTCTTCTAACCCCCTTGTTTGTGTTGCAAGTACTGACAGTATAAAATATTTTTTTCTTTCATCTTTACCAGCTTAATTACCCTATAATTCATTCAAACCCCAAGTTAACAGTATCATCATATTTCTAATTTCATCTTGAACCTGCATGCCTTGTCTTTTTTTTTCTTAGCATCACCTTCAACTGTTTTTTCTTTTTATTCATGCTTCCAATACCTTATCTCCTTTACCCAATGAATAACTTTTTTTTCTAAATGAAAAACAAATGCACAAAGGTACGATAGATTCAAATACTAAACTATACAAATCTTAAAATTAATCTGAATTTTTCTAGGTACAACAAACCGATCCTTTTATATAGGAGCATTCATCAGTGTAAAGCTGGAGTCAGTTATTGAAACTTGATAACAAGATTGTTACCTAGTGATAGAGGATGAAGTTCCCACTTACCTGTGGTCACTAAGTACAGTTTTCCTTTAGCATCATAGAGCATCATAGACTGAGCAGAATAACTGATATAGTTTTATGATAAAAGGCTCTGGTTTGCATACAAAACTTAGTGTTCCAACAAAAATACAAACCATCGCCTTTTATGTATGAGAGGCACTCTTCAGGCTGATGGCTCCTGTAAACTTTTTTTCAGTCTGGCATAGTAATAACAGAACAGTAAGGGCCTAAGCCCAAGTGAGAAGTGTATATCACACTCGAATAGGAAAACTAAGAAAGAAACTGTAACCTATGAGGGGTAACAAGTCAGAAGTTACCTAAATCTGGCCAATCATCTGATGGGTTCAGATTATGGCTCTACCGATACCTGTACTCCCACTTGCTAAGTGAGATAGCAGACAAAGTCACATCTTATTATCTAAGGATTTATCAGTGAGCAACTACGACCACTCTAGCATGTTACTCAGCCAAGCTCCTGCCCAACAAAGAGAAAGAAGCAAGGAGCTCATAGCAGACTCCATGGCCATAAAGTCTTTGAGAGAAACTGAAATTGAAGCCTTGGAAAGCAAAGGCTGACCCAAAAGTCGGACAAAATCAGGATTTGGTTTGGGAAGTCGAGAGAATGAAGTATCATCCGTCACCTAATAAACACCTCTCCAGTGACATAGAAGAGAAGAGAGCTTCCTCTTCCCTTCCCCAATCACCTTCGAAAGTTTAGCAACGACATCCGCCCTTACCCTTGCAAACCTCTGAGCAAAGGGGAAAACGTAAAAAACTTCCCGTGACCAAGAAGGACCATCAAGAAAAATCCCTTCTTTAATACAGCGAGGCAGAGGCTACTTCTGCTCTTTAGGCCGGCTCACCCAAAGAAGAAAACTCAAAATTAAATCAAAAAGTTTCCTGAACTCAACATCATGACAGTCTTTCAAGAAACACCGATATCACACGATTCCACGTCATCATCATCATCGCCAAAACCTAACTGTGAAACTTCCACCCCCAAAGTACATCCTGATGACTAGCTGTCTTAGGTCTAATGCTAATACCCCTCCCCCTTCTCCTAAATAAGCACCCTTTGGCACAGTTACAGGACTTAAACAGGGGACATATTAGGTAAAGAATCATCAGGCACCTGCCCGGACTGGATCCCCCCCTAGGCCTTCGCCACTACGGGTTCACAAACCGCGGTATCTGTTGCACCATTACACAGGTGCTGTCAACAGTACCTGACAATGAGCTGAAAATGAATCTAAAAGATTGTTAGACTTCCTAGTAAAACCTGCTTCACAATTTTCTGACAACTTGTTAAACTTAGCTGATATGTCTCTATCTAAACTAAGCTGCAATGTATCTCATTTCTTATTCGAACTAGTTTCCATCACAAAAAATTTAGTGTCAAAATCAGAAACGACTTGATTAGTTTACAGGCTGTACAGGTGGAAATGCATCAATTAATTCGGAATCAGAATCACATGAGACCGAAACCAAAGAACCAGAACCATGAGCACACAAGTCAAGGAAATCATTAGAAAAAGGTTTAGCTACTAATTTTTTTTGGGTTTTTTTTTTTCTCTTAGACAATCTTTTTACACTGCAAGATTCTTTGATGCTTAACATACGCCATCATTTGTACGTCAGACCAAGACTTACATACATAGCAACAAGAAGTCACAAATCTGTCCATGACAATGTTACAAATGTCACGGGGGTCATACTCCCTGCTACTCATCCTTGTCCCACAAACCAGGCAATTCCTGAAGTTTGCTAGCAGAAGGAAGAGTCGAACCATCTTGAATATCCATGAAAAAGTCACAGAATAATACAGGTCGTGCAAAAGTTTGTCAAAATAAAATATACCACAATGAAGAAAAAAATAAAAGTTAGATCACTGATTTCGTGGATTTCATAAATAGTAAATAAGCATAAAGCAACAATTAACAAATAATGAGAGCTTTAACGGCACAAAAGGTTTCAGAAATTCATAAAGAGCTGCCACTGATGTAAACAACACGGGCACTGGTTAACAACGATTTTCAAGGGAAGGTTTTGTACCTGTCAAATGACAGTGTTGTCAACTGGCGGACAGAATAGGGGTAACATGGTTGCCAATGTGGTTAAATTTTGGCACAGTATTGGGGATTTAGGGCTAGATAAATTATATCAAGGTAATGTTTATTAATACACAAAACTACAATGGGTTGTTTTGTGCTTGAGTAGAAGATTTTTTACATTTTCACGCCTGTATGTCTAGAAAAAATTAACATAGACTCAAGTCGCCACACTCAATACCACGAGTGAGTGTTGTAATGTAACTCTTTTCATCATATATATGAGTAGTATCTGTTCATGTATGTATGCACAGCACATATCCAATTGTCTGAATCTAGGTATCCAGCAGTAATGTTTGTTTTGCTTCATCGTACGCCTGGCAGTGTGTACCACCGCCTTCCCAAGCACTTCAATACTATTTGTTCTGCTCCAAACCCTTCAACCCAAAATTACCGGACCATAAGAGGTCTAGAACTGAAAAGAGGAAGGTAGGTAGTAAGTGTACCACCTTCATGTGCCCAGTACTAATGCAATAGTCTTGAATGGTGGTACTCCGTGTACCCCCAAAAGACAATAGTTGGTAAAGGAAGGGGTTAAGTGTTCTGAAGGCCTATCGAGACCCTGAATTCTCCATCTCATTTTCTGATCAACAAAGAGTTGACTGCACCTCACTATCTTGAACTGGGCCAACTTAAGGAAACCATTCAAGGTTGATAGATCTTTATCTGGTCTCTACCCTCCGATATTTTCTTTACTGAGAAGAGGCGACTGTAGAAGATTGGTGTGTTGTTCTCTACCATTTCTATTGACCTATTCTGTTAGCATGTCTCTAATCTCCTGCTGCAGGGCCCACTCCTTGGGAAAGTTATTCCAGTGAAGGGGAAAACGATCAGTTCTAAAGACAATGGTGGTTTCTTATTAAAAAGGTTGAAAATATTCCTTCCTGAGGGTATAGACTGTCCACTTCTCTTTTCCACACTGCTTCCATACAGACCACTTTGTTCCCCAGGACAGCTCCACTCCTTCTGCAGATATGGGGGTGAGAGACTCCAAGTTTCATCTTGATCCTCCTCTCTTACCCCGTCCTGTTCCGCCTGCAGGATCTGCAGTGTTGAGAGGCACGAAGTGACTGTCCTCCATCATCCCAGCCTTTTCACTGAGGAACCACATGGTTCTGGGCCAGTATCCAGGAAGAAATGTCTGTTCAGTTTGGGAAAGTTTGTACGGCGAATCCAGTCTTCTTTTCTTGCTGCCTGTCGGGCTAACCTCCTCGGGCTCCATTGCACCATCTGCAAGCTCCCCCTAATTCAGGTACTGGTGAATTACTTCCAAGTCGTGCTCTGCTTCCTCCAACCTGACAACTTAGACAGGGGAAATAAACCCTTACTGGGCATGACTGGTAACAAAGGAGTTTGTGGGGGTAGAGATGATGGGCCAGGGGAAATGTTCGGCATCAGTCCTCTAGGAATGGGGTGGTTTTCTTCCTCCCTCCTTTCCCATATTTTACCAAGTGAGGGGATGACCATGTCATGCATTCTTTGCAGGGAGCTCATAGGACACAAAGTTACAGAAATGCTCATTCTTGCCTATGCACCAGCATTTCAAACTTCCGGCTTTCTTCCATTTCATACACCAAAGCATTGTGGGGAGAAGGAACACACTAGGTAAAACATGAATTCAAGAGCAGGTATGGCCATGTGGGACCCAAAATAATACTGTTTTCAACACTGAATCTCCAGGAAAAAAATTCACAAAATGCATCTATGATAGACTTTACATACATAGGAAGGGTAATCTTTTAACTACACATTGTAACCAAATTATTCACACACAGACACAAAAAAAAAAAACACTTGGGTACACACAAACAACTTCTATGAGGAAACAGAAGATGTAAGCTCATGAATAGATAGATCTGTAGGTAGAACGGCCCAATGATAATTACGCACGTTAGGGGCACAAATACCCAAACAACAGAGAAGAAAAAAGGCAGTACGTACAACCAAACATGTGGGACAAATCAGAATTGTGTGAAAGCCATGGCAGTTGTGAACACAATGGGAGAAGGTAGGGGAGGCCATCCGCAGTCACGTGGCCATAAGCCTAACATAGGATTTTGTTTTTTCAGAGATGAAGCAGAACAGCCAAGCGCAACAAGCCCGAGTACTCTATATATGTAGGCATAAACTAGTATGTCTGTTGGAACAACTAGAAAATGAAAGAGGGGCCATGCAGGAACAAGTCTAGGTTTTCAAATGTCTCCATTAATAATAATTTCAAACCTTAACTGAGAAATTTTATAAAAGGCACAGTACTTTGACGCCCCTTTAAGTCAATGAAAAGGCTTAAAATTATGAAATACAGTAGACTACAGTTTATGGTTCACAACCATCAATTTAAAATGGTGCCCAACCAATCTTCCAGTGATAATAAATACTCGTCAGTAGTGGATACCTCAGACCCTACAACATCCAATAAAGGCAGCAAGTACTGTATATACTGTAAAATGTTACAAACAAGTGATTTTAAAAATGATATTGTTATGTTACAATAAGTTTCATACATACTTACCTGGCAGATATATACATAGCTAAGACTCCGTCGTCCCCGACAGAAATTCAAATTTCGCGCCACTCGCTACAGGTAGGTCAGGTGATCTACCGGCCTGCCCTGGGTGGCAGGACTAGGAACCATCCCCGTTTTCTATCTATCTTTTTCTCTCTTCCACCTGTCTCCTGCGGGGAGGCTGGGTGGGCCTTTAATTGTATATATCTGCCAGGTAAGTATGTATGAAAACTTTATTGTAACATAACAATATCATTTTCATACAATCAACTTACCTGTCAGATATATACATAGCTGATTGGCACCCTTCGGTGGAGGGTAAGAGACAGCTTCTATATGGAATAGACAGGTAAACAACATATGTTGTAGGTATAAATAAAACCTTGGTTCCTACCTGATAGGTGGTAGACTTCGTGGGTGTTTGCCCAGTAGTCCTGCATCACCTCAAGAAACTTTAGCGAGAATATATGATCTATGGCCAAGAGTTCTTGTGGGTCTGCCGATGGTGTCTTATCCGCTTACTCGGCAGAGCCTAAAAGGACTTTGTCAATGGTGCTGATCCACTTATATGACAATACACCTTATGAAGGAGCACACAACCAATCCCGACCACCTGATCCTAACCATATGTTAGAACTAAGGATTGTTCCGAGTTATCCCGACTCGTCACAACAACCGTAACTCAAACCACTACATAATTTTCAAAAAAAAAATTATACTCATCTAATTGGATATGACAAGATTCTCTTACTGAACAACATAGACGGCCGCCCGTGCTAAACCAAGTCCTCCATTGTTTCGAAGAGACTCCAGACCATATCCAAAAAGAAGAAAAGTATATACATTTAAGGATTGGTGTCGGCTCCCGTACCCAGAATCCGTATCCGCCGATACAAAGGACCTAGAGAAAAACACTTCTCATATGTCACACGAACGTCTTTCAAGTAATGAGATGCAAATACTGAGTTGCATCTCAAAATGTCGTATCAATGATGTTTTTTAAGCGACATATCTTATGAACGAGAGAGACGTCGCTACAGCTCTCACTTCATGAGCTTTTACTCTCAACAGTTGAACTGTTCGTCAGGACAGACCTTATGAGCGTCTGTAATGACGTTTCTTACAAAGAATGCCAGCGCATTCTTGGACATCAGTCTTGTGGGGTCTTTTACCGCGCACCAAAGACCTTGTCTAGAGCCTCCCATATGATGCTTTCTCTGAAGGTAGAACTTCAGAGCTCTAACAGGGCATAGAGACCTCTCTGCTTCTCTGCCTACGAGACTCGACATGCCCTTTGACTTCGAATGACTTAGGCCAGGGGATTCGTGGGATTCTCGTTTTTTCGCTAAAAACAGGGTCTTAAACGAGCAAATAGCTGAGTCTCCCTTGAATCCTACTTTATCCTGCAGAGCATGTAATTCACTAATTCTCTTTGCCGTAGCTAAAGATAATAGGATAGGCATTTTCTGGTGATGTCTCTAAACGATGCCAGATGAGGAGGTTCGAATCTTTCCGATGACAGAAACTTGAGGACTACGTCTAGGTTCCAGTTCGGAGGTACTGGTTCCTTAGACTTTGAAGTCTCAAAAGACCTTATGAGATCGTGGAGATCTTTATTATCTGCCAGATCCAATCCTCTATTCCTGAATACAGCCGAGAGCATACTTCTATATCCCTTTATTGTGGATACGGCTAGATGAGATTTTTCTCTCAGGAATAGCAGGAAATCAGCAATTTCCGCTATAGAGGTAGTGGAGGAGGACAACTTCTTGGATCTACACCACCTTCTAAATACCTCCCACTTCGATTGTATACTTTCGTAGTGGAGGTTCTGCGTGCTCTCGCGATCGCGCTTGCCACTTCGCGAGAAAAGCCTCTCGCTCTGACAAGTCTTTCGATAGTCGAAAGGCAGTCAGAGCGAGAGCGGGGAGGTTTTGATGGTACCTCTTGAAGTGTGGTTGTCTGAGAAGATCCGTCCTTCTTGGTAGGGATCTTGGAAAGTCTACGATCCACTCTACCACCTCCGTGAACCAATCCTGGGCCGGCCAAAAGGGGGCTATTAACGTCATCCTCGTCTCCTTTGACGCCACAAAACTTTTTCATTACTAATCCCAGGATTTTGAATGGGGGAAAAAGCATATACGTCTACTCGAGACCAATTTAGCAGGAAGGCGTCTACCATAAGTGCTCTTGGATCTTCCACGACCGAGCAAAAGACTGGCAGCCTTTTGGAAATGAATGTTGCGAAGAGATCCACATGAGGAGTCCCCCCACAGAGACCAGAGATCGAGGACACACTTCCTCGTGTAGGGTCCACTCTGTATGAAGGACCTGGTTCCTCCTGCTGAGTCTGTCCGCCCTCACATTCTTTACTCCCTGTACGAACCTTGTCAGCAGGGAGATGTTCCTGTGGGACGTCCAAAGCAATAGGTCTCTCGTCAGTTCGTAAAGGAACGAGGAGTGAGTCCCCCCCTGTTTTCCGAATGTAGGCAAGTGCGGTGGTGTTGTCCACGTTTACTTGCACTACTTTGTTCGCACCAGAGGTTCTAGACTCTTCAAAGCCAGATGCACGGCGAAGAGCTCTTTGCAGTTTTATGTGCCAAGTCGCCTGTGCTGGTTTCCCAGGTGCCTGACACCTCTTCTGAGCCTAATGTCGCTCCCCAACCTTTCTCCGATGCGTCGGAGTACAACAACTAGGTCTGGGTTCTGTGTTTTTAGAGAGATCCCTTTGTTCTCTTGCAGAGGGGGCAACCACCACTCCAGGTGCGATTTTATCTCCACTGGAATGGGAAAAACGTCCGAAAGCTGTCCGGTTTTCCAGCTCCAAGACTTCTTGAGGAAGAATTGAAGCGGACGTAAATGCAGTCTTCCTAGTGGGAAGAACTGTTCTAGCGAGGAAAGGGTCCCTAGAAGGCTCAACCATTCCCTCGCCGACGTATGTTCCTTCCCTAAGAAGAGAGAGACTATCCGCAAACCTTTTGCGATTCTCTCTTGCGAAGGAAATACTCGAAAACCCCGAGAATCCATCCGAATCCCCAAGATAGACTAGGTCCTGTCTGGGGATCAGCTGAGACTTCTCGAGGTTCACGAGCAATCCAACGCTTTGATCAAATCTAGCGTTAACTTTAGGTCCTCCAAGCACTGTCTCTCTGATCTGGCCCTGATGAGCCAGTCGTCCAGATACAGAGAGATATTTACTCCTTTGAGGTGAAGAAACCTCGCCACATTCTTCATCAGGTTTGTGAAGACCTGAGGAGCTGTGGACAGGCCGAAACACAAGGCTCTGAACTGAAAGATCCTTCCCCCCGTCATGAAAC
>NC_061087.1:59334223-59356723 GCF_015104395.2 Macrobrachium nipponense | reverse complement strand
ACACTACAACATCCTTGTCAACAGTCTTGATCATAAACTTTTCAAATCCTTGCAAAAGACAGTCCATAACATGTACCGTGATCCTTGTGCCGGCATCAATTTGAATGAATTGTGTGATGTTGAACAACTGATCTTGGGAACAAAAAGAACTGTACACATTTTGGTTTTCCGTTACACAAATTTCTTTGTGTCCAGTATCCATCTTACTCATTTCCAGAGACAGCATATACATTAGTTCCTACTTGTTTTCACTGTTCAACAAGGTGTTCCAGTCTTTTGGAAGTGGAACCCACAATAAAACCTTCATTCCTCTTCCTGTACCATGATGGAGTCTCACTGTATGTTTGATGGTGTCTTCTGTAGATATCCCAAACAACATCAACCCTCTTAGCTTTCTCAAGTACATTATAAAGATACTTTGTAAACCTGATGATATACTTTGAGAATGTCTTTTCTATTTGAGGAGTGACCATATGCAATAATGCTGGCCCATCTATGACAACAGCATTTACCTCTGAAGCAGGCACCGATGGTGACACCAGGTTTTCAGGGTATGTAATTAAATCAAACTTTTCCCTGATAACAAGTCATCATTTTCTGCCATGAATGGTGGTGTTGCCTGATTTTCATGTTCAAAAAATGCATCAAGGTCTCCCTCTCTACGTGTACAGCCTATGCAGTCTTGAAAATAGTGCAGTCATGTTTAAATAACGCAACCTTCTGTTTGCTCTCGCTTACAACTTTTGAAGGTGGGGTTTTGAATAATGGTAGGTTTGCTTTTATCAGAGGATCACTGACAGGCTTAGTCATGTTGATGAGCCTTCCTTAATAAATTGGTTACATAACTCTTTCCCCTTGGAAAGTACATCTAAAGGCATAACATCCTTGGAATTGAGGACATACAAATCCTTTCCTTGTTCTCTGAATGGGTTACAAAACTCATCCATGATGTCTACTAGTGAACTAACCTACTTCTAAAATTATTTTTGCACTATTGGTGATTGTTCAAGTAACCAGGCCATCTCAAGGCCAGCAATCATCCAGAGCATGAGGGCTGAGGGATTATTAGTAAGGCCTTTAAAGCCTCCAGCACCCTTGATTTGAGCATTATATTGCTCGTGGGCATGATCAATGTCTAAGGCTGAAAACTGTCTTTCGGACTTGTACATTATAAGACGTCCACTATTAAATTCGTCTTTGAGAGGATTTAAGCCACTAAGGCTAAGTAAGTCCCTCAGATGTACGCAAACCCACCTTGAGTAGTGATACTGATCCAGTGCAAAGAACGTAGAGAAGTTGATGCATACAATTTACATATGTACAGATCGTAATAACCTTCCTTTATTGACTGCACTAAGAGCAAAATAGTTGTTACAAGTGACATGACATGGGCCCAGTATGCAAACTGTGAACATTCATCAATTCTTTTATTGCACCAGTCTAAAAATGTAAGTGGTCTCCACCCTCTGAGGCTACATACTCATCATATGCTCTGTGCTGTAGGATGTAAAGGGCAGACGCTGTTACTCGGTGGGCAAGCCTTGTGCAAGCAATATGACTGGCAGTGACAAAGGCACTTGCTCTCCCAGATGTAGTTATTTTGGCCTGTGACACAGCAGCTTCCTATCCACTCCCTTAATGCCATGTCCCAGATGCTCAATCCTGCCATCTTGAAATGTAGTCCCCCAATCATGATGAATATTTTATCTTCTCTGTATTGTTCTGGCCAGTTCCATTGTATGTTCCTGGCCAAAGCAAATAATGGTTGATCCATTGCAAGCACTGCAGTCTATCCAAGATTCAAGAATTCTGTCACCAATATATCATCATTGGGCTCTTCTTTTCCAAGATGTTCATGACTATCCAACCAAGCATTGCAGTCCTCCACGCCTGAATGAAACAGGTGCCCTGATGTTTCGAGAGGCATGATATTGTCCAGTATTCTAGGTGTCTTATCAATCAGTTGAACAGCTGGAACAGTTGTGTATCTCTCTGGAATAGTGTCTAAGTCAGGAGGCCCTGCTGATGGACTTTCAGTGAGTTTCTGTCTTGACTGAACTTATGTATCTTCTAAGATATCTTCTAAGGAGCACAGCTGTGGGGATGATTGAATCACTATGGAGGATCGTACAAGCACTGATAAATGGACAGAAGAGGAAATATAAGAAGATTGCCACCACTCGTTTGCACACGTTACCTTTCTCCTGAGATATATCTTCATAAAATGTAGCTGAAGTCGACCTTTTCATGTGTTTGTGCTACGCCTTGTATAACGAGGCCGCACTGTGAGGTTATTTAGACCTGCGATGTTATATGCAAGTATCATGTGGTATACTTCCCATCCTCGTCTGCAATTGCAATGATAATTTCTAAGTCAGTATCTTCTTTTGGTATAAAGGCGGAGATGTTTCAAACTCATGATGATAACTTAACAACGGTGTATTTGCAAAACTACATCTCTTGAGTAGAAGGCAAGAAGGTAGTTAGGAGAACCTGATTCTAGGAGGGAAAGTAGAGTTCTAAGTTACAATGCATTTACAAAGGTATAGGAGAGCACAGCTTAGCTCAGCATACATAACATACAGACAGATGAACATGTGAGAGGAAGCCACGTAGACGTCTGGGCTATAGGTCAATAGGTTCTCAGGCGAAGCAATGTGACCTGTTTGACACAATAGTAGATTTGATTACCACAGGCAAATGCAAACCAGGGCACCGCTGATTCAATATATCCAGCCTAGCTTGCGTCCTGTTTATCAACTCTTATCACACTCCTTGTTATCTCAACAGTGACCTCTTAGGTCATTAGTTTATTTATACATATGGAATATGTATTTTTAAAATGTAACCCTTACACAAGCACTGATAAAATGCAAGGTTTTCCCTTGGCGGCCCACAGCCACATGAAATCAAGCGTGGGTTCTGGTGAATGCTGGCACGGCCGGGGAGGGAGTCTATCAAGGTGTGACCTGAGTCACCTGACTCGAACTGGGGTGTGGGAGAAAGTGAGAACAACTCCTGTGTGCTTGTAGGTTTTATTTCATCCTGATGACTCATTCTCAGTATTTCTGGAAGGTATGAACAGGCAGTAGCACAGGAAAGACAAGGGAAATGTGGGATGTGTGAGAGAGAGAGAGAAGGAAAATATCAGAGGCATGTACCTTTAAAGTTACTTTGCGTGGATGAAGTAAAGGGGATTCATTATATATATATATATATATATATATATATATATATATAATATATATATATATATATATATATATATATATATATATATATATATATATTTATATATACTATATATATATATATATATATATATATATATATATATATATATATATATATATATATATTTTTTTTTTATGTATATATTTTAGGGCTGTTGCCTTGTATAATAAGGCACCCTATGAGGTAATGTTAGACTTGCGATAATCTTACGCTAAGTCGGTTGGTATTGCACTTCCATATTCATGGGAGTGTCTTGGGGTTGTAGATCACTTACGAAGTCGGTATTATCTTCTTGGGTTATTGACGACTATGTGTTAAACTCATGATGATTCGGTTATGAGGTGAGGATCTAGTAGAAACCACGAAGTACAAAAATACTTATATTCTCTGAATTTACATGGTGAAGATCAGGTATGATTGTACAAGTCTTCTAATGATGATAGCTTGATCGCTTCTGCCAATGATGATGGCTAATTCTATTCTCTCTACATGATAAAGCTTAGGTAAAGAGGTACAGGTCTTCTAATGACGATAGCTAACTATTCTGCCTTCTACTACCATCTCGGTTACCAGTCATAAAGGAACAGACAGTAGCTCGAACATATGAACATACAATCAGATGACATAGTTACATACGAACATACAATCAAAATGAGGCACGCTACAGATCACGTAGGCCGTTTGAATTATAGGTCGCGGTAGTTGTCTCAAGCAGGGGAGCTTGGACTAAACAGTTTATAAACCAATCAGAATGACTACAGGTGACGGCATGTTATCTTAGCCTACTTTTATTGTATACGTCATCTTTAGCGTCTCTAGTCTGATCACATTCCTGCAAGCAATCTGGTTGACCTCTTTAGTTTTAGTCTTTTATATATATGGACTAACATTCCATATTTTTATTATGTAAACACTTACATTAGCTCGGTCAGCTACCAAAACCAACCACTGAATATTACTCAAGCTTGACTTGCATTTGACTTATAGGAGTGTGATACAGACACTATGTGAAAATAGAAAGTACTTATAAGTAAAAAAAATTCATGGTGTACACAAATACAGATTCAAGTAATAAAATATTAGACATAACATGCATATGATATTCGTAAATAATAGTGATCACGTGATATATACTGATACAGTTTTTCACTTCATCTCATTAAGATACATATGCTACAGAAAATACTAATGTACTCTGATAATCGCATAGAATGAAGATTAACATGATAAAAATCATATTTTAACTGATAAAAATTTCATATATGAATTGATAAAATTATTAATGTTTATGCTGATTGATTCGTTGATTTTTATGCTAACTGTTATATGTCTGCAGTTATTGGTAAGATAAAAGGTAACAGATTGATTATAGGCTACCTGATTTATTTATACATATGTATATGGATTCATATAATTATGATTAATATATGTGCACTTTAAATAGATTCCTACTGCGTACACGCAAAGATATATTTCGATTCTGTTATTTATGATCATTTATATATAGATTCCTAGTGCGTACACGCAAGAAATATATTTCGATTCTGTTATTTATGATCATTTATATATAGGATACATGATACTTTATATATATATAGGATACATGACCGAGGTTATACTACTTCACATTTAACTAGCATTCGAACAACTTTTCGTCCATTACACAGTTCCAGACAACCACCTATAGCCAAATGAAATGGCCAATTTCAATGGTTAAAACAAGGGGAAAATTGTCTGGCGGGGTCGAACGTTCTATTTCGGCCTCATACTTATTCTCTGCATCCTAAGCCACACGATTACGTTCGCAATGAATAAAATCATCCCCAGCACGAGTCCTTCACCAGCAAAGTAGAGTTGAATATCCTTCGGGTCGTAATTGTCGGAAGTATGTCCCTTTTGTAGTCGATTTCCGACAGCCACCGGAGCGTTCCGCATTAAAACGAGATTAACGACGGAATACGGTGTCGGTCGAAGAAGTCCAAGAAATTCCTTTCACATTGTAGGCAGTTGTTACGTGACTGTAGTTGTCCGCTGCGACGAACAATTTTTTGAAGTTGCGATGTGAAACTCTCGTACTGCAGGATACTGTAACCAGGTTCCATTAATCAGCCTGCAAGTGAAATTATACTTGTCACAAGGGCAAAGTAAATGCAGACGACATCCAAATACAGGGGGGGGAGAAAACCATTAAGACCAGACTTAACCCACATGAATTCGCTGATATTTGTGGAAATCAAAAGAGTCAGCTGTACAAACTTTTTTATCCATGGCATTAACAATGAGTGAACCTATCCAGGTCTATGATGACTGTAAAAATATCCATAATTATAAAAAGTAAACAGATATCATTACGAATCCCAAAGAAAATTCGATATTACTGGTAGTAAGTTACTAGACAAAGAAGTGGAAAACGGAGCTATTTGTAAGATTGCCAGGCAACATAAGAGTCAAAGAGAATATTAATCATGATTCTGTATTTCTCTATGCTAACTGAAATTAAGTTGTGATAAAATCTGATCCTATGTGCCCCTAACAAAAGTTTCATATTCAATTTTCTCGCGCGCATCTTCTGAGGTTAATTTTTAAACTTTATTAATAGGCAGGCGATGCAACGAAAGAACCCACTATGTAACTAATTTCTATATAAACTTTGGGTTTTTCAAGATAATGTGACATTTTCCCATGAATGTTTTACTTGAATTGTAATAGGCTAATGTTGCAAGTAAATATTTCATATACATATCTTGATACTTCTAAATGTCTATGAGGTTCAGAAAAAAATTAATTCATTTTGTTGTTATAGAAATTCTATTTGCTTATTTTGTTTATTAATTTTAAAACGATTGCAAGTCCTTAACTAAAATTGCATTGCACACACGGATAAGAATAGGTTATGTGGTATGTCATGTGACCTATGAACCACATGTGAAGTTCATGAGCTAAGCATTCCTTTCTCCAGTCAACCTGCTTTGCAAGCGGTTTATTGAGGTTATAAAGAACAATGATTAGTCGGCAACACGCCGGCATCTTTCTAACAGGCATCTTCTAGACTGATGACGTCGTCACCAGCTTAAGCGTTACGTTACTTGCTGTAAAAGAAACGACTTAGTATAAATTTTTTTGTTTTTTTTTTGTTTTTTAATAGTCGACCCACACAAAAAGAATGTCTGAAAAAAAAACAGTACCAAAATTGAACAATATATTAGTTTCATGTTGGATATCTGCATGATTGTAAATAAATGTAATACTGTTAAATTAGATATTCCTTATTCAAACTAATGAAAAGGGTTTCCATACAAATTTTATATGTACTATTTGCCCTGTATAAGATTCATATAGGATTATTCCATAGATAACATTTTCACTTCTAGACTTCCTGACTTTAAAATCTATTTTATTTTTATTTTTTTATTTATTTTTATTTATTATTTATTTATTATTATTTTTTTTTTTCATTGACAACGAATATAAATCACGGGACAGACAATATGTCAGTAGGTTTTGATATGTGTTTGAACCTTTAGCTTATTTGTCATTACTAAAGCGTTAAGTTAGAGTTCAAATCTTTACGCATATATATTTGGATATTTAATTAACCTATGGTTACGTTTTGCTTATTGATTTTATCGTGATTCCTTTTTTATTATAATTTGTAACCCTTCCGACTTCTTACGGAGTGTATTATATTGACTCCACTTGTATCCATATTTTTTTATTTTTTATTTTTTATTATTTTATTTATTTATGTTTTTTTTTTTATTGTATATTTGTTGATAAATTAATGGTTGGTCTTAAAATTCTGTGGAAAAAGTGGTTCTAGCGGCGTACGTATAAGGCTACTTGCGGCATCAATTCTATAGATACAAGATATAAATGATGAAGGTATTTAAAACCGCGAGAACCGCTATAATCCAGTTCGGATCCAATATCACGAGTCGTAACTCGTAAGACATTGACACTTCCTATTTAATTATCCGTTATTCTACCAAACCGATTGACTCTGGGTGATAAAATATATTATTGGTTTCTTAATGGAAAGGAATTCACGAGTTAAGGAGATTATTGATTTACACCACCCGAGTCAGATTATCATGTGTTGAATTCCATGTTTACTGATTTAGCACTCATAAATATTCCTAACGCACTCAATTCTGGTGTTTGTTTTTAGTGCTATTAATTCTATATAACAAGTCAAGGAACTATTAACACTAAGAAGTGTTTATTCCCTCTGTCAGACTCGTAATTCTGTTAATAATTCTAAGTATATTCTTTCAAGGATTGATTTGGCACAGGATAGGCCCTTAAACTGACAGGTATCTTAGTGTATCCCTTGTTTTTCATGACACGTGTTACAATTAGTTATGTGCTTTTTATATCTGTAAGCATTGAAGGCCAGTAAAATAGTGATTTGGCTTTCTGTGACATAATAGGAACCCTGGATGACGGAATGCAACCAGTTTAGGACGATTGGTATAGAAGAGATTATTATTACTACCTGGTCATTAGTCACCTGCTGTGTTCTTCGGGTTTTCCTCGTCACGGACCTACATATAATATTACATTTGATTACATAATTCTGATACACATACTTTAAATATACTTTTGCTTTAGGGTTTCTGCTCGAAGTGTTTATTGGTTTGCTTAGCCGCTGACCCTGTTTCCGTTCGAAGTGTTTATTGTTTGGTGTTTATTGTTTTGCTTATCGCTGTTGACACTTGCTTTGTTCAGTTTGTAACAGTTCGGCGCTCCGACCCAGATATTCAATGCTCGCGATCTCTTGGGTTAAGGAATTTTCTTGTTTAGATACGGTTTTAACAATAGGCACGGATGTTTCTATATCTTTTAGTCTAATTAATGGTTCTTTACAGTATGGTGCGGGATTGCGGGATAATGCGTCAGCTATGATATTTGCTTTCCCAGGTAGATATCTTATCTTGGCTCCAAAGACCTGAATGATCATTTGTCACCGAGTTCCTTTTTGACTGTGATTAAAGCCTTTGAAAAACTCGGTAAAGGACTCATGTTCAGTAAGGACTTTATCAGGATAGCCATAGATTATGAACTTAAAATGTACTAGTGAGTTAAAGATACCTAGCCCTTCCTTGCCTATTACTGTATATTTACTTTCAGAGGGCTTTAGTTTACGTGAATAAAAAGCTATAGGAAAGAACTGTTTATCATATTACTGAAGTAGTACCCCTCTTACCCCTTGGTCTGAGGCGTCTATTGCAATAAAAAAAAAAAATCCTTATTTAAATCAGGGATTTTTAAGTTAGGTGAGCTGCATTATTCTGCTTTTAAGATATCGAACGCCTGTTGATGCTTTTTAGACCACAATAAATCTACGCTCTTCTTCGTAAGATCTGTTAAAAGAGCTGTCATGATTGAAGAGTTACATATTTACATAAGATTGTAATACCCACTACAGCGCCAAAGTGCTGTATCCCCCTTTTACGTTAATAGGTACCGGAAAGTTATGAATAGCCGACACCTTACCATGGACTACTGTAAGACCTTGACTTGACACATAAAACCTAGATAAACATGTTCGGTTTTTTAAAAACTCACATTTAGATATTTTACTCTGAGATTATTTGTCTTTGTCTCTGTAGCACTAGCTCTAGTTTATGTGAATGTACTTCTGAGGTATTAGAAAAGATTACAAGATCATCCAATATAGGCATGTAGGTTATCCCCTAAAAGTCTCCAAACACTATATTGTAATTGGGGCGCAACGTAAGCCGGAGGCATATGTAAAAATTGATAATGTCCCCTGAGTGTGCTGAAAACGGTGTATGAGGTACAATCACTTAGGTAATGGTATCTGGTAAAAGCTTTTAAGTAAGTCCAAGCTGGTGAAAAATTTATTCTAACCTAACAAAGATAAGATGTCGTCGGTACATGGCACTGGAAACTATCGGGAGTCGTTTCCTTGTTTAAGCGACAGAAATCTACGCAGATACGCCAAGTCCGATCTTTTATGGCATGACGTTTGAGGGAAAAATTATATGGGCTTATTTGATTTCCTAATGACTCCTATTACTAACATTTTTCAACTTCGTCATTTATCTCTATTTTGACATTTCATTGGGGTTCTACACGAAGGTACGTATATAGCTTTATGTTTGTCCTTAGACCGTATTTTGTTTTCAATGACATCCGTTTTTCTCCCAGAGATCACTCGCTAATGGAGAAACTTCCTGGTATTCAGGTAAAAGATAAAATAAATTTCTGCTGAATCACCTCTGCTTGAATGACTTTACGGATATTACTTTAGATAGATTATCAGAGAGATTCATCTACGACTGGTTGGGCGGGATTAAAAATTAGCAACAATAAAAAATGTGATATTTATATGTATAGGTTTTGTGGATTACTAGATTAACTTGTTGCTGCTAGTCAACCGTGTCTAGGGCTTTGTTCGCGGAAATCGTTATATTTCAGAGTGTCGGGAAGGATTAAAATTGCATTTCCCAACAAGGTCTTTTTACACGCACTAAGACATTCGAGGGTGAATGCTTCTCGAGATTTTGCGTGCAAAGTGCGACTGCGGTTGTGGGAGAATTCTGTTGGGTCATTTGAACAATGTTACGATTTATGAGACAAATGTATTGTTCCTCTATATAAGTTATTATTTGATTAACTGTCTCTTTTTTGTTCAAACGGATTTTAATATGTTTGAAGGTTTATAGGATTTTCCTTTGATAAACACGCCTTATTTTGCAGGATGTAAAATAATATTTTGTATACTCCTAGATGGATATCTTACAATTACACTAGATACCGATCAATGTTTTTATTTTTTTTTTTTATAACTATAAAGGTATCTGTAAGCGCTCGCTTATCCGGAATTCTCATTAGGGAAGTTCGAACAACAGACACCAAGTCCGTAAATACAGGATATTACGTGTACTAAAGGAATAAACAAGATATTCTAATTTTTACGGCGCGTACAGTCGGGCTTTATCCACCACTACTTATAATAACTTATGTATTAAAAAAAACGAAAACCTGCTCTGATTACTTTATACGGTCGTGTGATGCATAGGGAAATTCCTTTTTAATTTTTCCAACATCGCTCTCCCTTTCCGCTGAAGTCGCTTAAATGGAATGTGCTTTGCTTGCTACACTCGGCAGATTTAACTGACCTTGACCGCTTGACTAGATGACATAGTAACCAAGTATGCTTTAAGCACGATTTGTTTGTTTCTGAAAGGGCTACTGTTTACCTATTTCTTTTTGTAATAATTAGGATCCTTCTCTTTATTACCATCAGCAACGTATTGTATGTTTTTAGCATTATGTTGCTGCTAGTTACGTATAAAGCAAAGAACGATTGAATGACGAACTATTAGGAATTGAGCGATTACTATTAAGACAAGTTATCTCTACTGCATTCAATAATAACTGTTTGTACTTTCTGTTGTTTACTTCAATCTTTGCTAAAATTTGAAATAGTGAGGGATCCTGGTCAGCGCATTTAGCCTAATGAAAGTTTTTTTTTTACAGACATGTTATTCCTTGCAATCCAGCCGTATTTTTAAAGTTAAGTTGAGTCATTGAGGTTCGATATTTTATGCATATAACTCAAAAAACTCAAGGCTAAAACTGCGATCGGGACTTTGCAAAGGAGCTTTTATTGTTTGACCCGAAATAGTGTTACCTCTAAATTATCTAGATTTGTACGGGTGTTCCACTTGTTTTTGTGTGTATTCTTATCACTACTGTGCCTAACGACCCTATCCATGCATCTGTATAAATACAGACGTCCACTGCGTAAACGCATACATATTCACTGTTTAATATGATTTGTTACGTAAGGGATTAGTAATCACCCAAAATGATAAAATTAACATAGTATATGATTATGATATTTCAGTAGAACTTCTGGAAACTGACACTCAAAGATAAAAACTCGCAGTAGCGATATTTCAATAATGTAGATAATTTCTGTAAAAAAGTAAGATTAAGAATGTCTCGTAACTTCAGCCACCGGAATAACGAAATTCGACCTGCAAAGGAAACACTCAAAGTTACTCCAAATGAATAAAAAATTGTACTTAGCTTGCTTTTGTGGGAAGTCACGGTGTTCCGATAACGACACACGGCCTTGGTCCTCCTTCTCTATTTAGCGGATGACCTGGTTTTTGGCTTGAGTTTCCCCCGTGCGCGTTGTTTCGATGATTCAAGCCCTTTAAGATCCGATGCTGCAGACGCATTCGGTTTGTTTCTTGAAGTGCCGGAAACGCTCACTAACGATGTTTTCTTGAATGATTTTAATGAGAGACGAAGCTTGCGTTGCCGTAGGAAAAAGGACATGTCGGGTTTGTTTCTTGAAGTTCTTCACTACTGAAATTGTTCACTAAACGATGATACTAAGTTGCTTGAAGAATCTCTTGTTTTCGTCGTCGTTGACTTCTGATGCGATACATGTTCATATTCTGGCTTTTCTTCGTAAGACGTTGTAGAGTTCTTCTGGGACGCTGGCACTTTTAGGGCTGTTGCCTTGTATAATAAGGCGCCCTATGAGGTAATGTTAGACTTGCGATAATCTTACGCTAAGTCGGTTGGTATTGCACTTCCATATTCATGGGAGTGTCTTGGGGTTGTAGATCACTTACGAAGTCGGTATTATCTTCTTGGGTTATTGACGACGATGTGTTAAACTCATGATGATTCGGTTATGAGGTGAGGATCTAGTAGAAACCACGAAGTACAAAAATACTTATATTCTCTGAATTTACATGGTGAAGATCAGGTATGATTGTACAAGTCTTCTAATGACGATAGCTTGATCGTTGCTGCCAATGATGATGGCTAATTCTATTCTCTCTACATGATAAAGCTTAGGTAAAGAGGTACAGGTCTTCTAATGACGATAGCTAACTCTATTCTGCCTTCTACTACCATCTCGGTTACCAGTCATAAAGGAACAGACAGTAGCTCGAACATATGAACATACAATCAGATGACATAGTTACATACGAACATACAATCAAAATGAGACACGCTACAGATCACGTAGGCCGTTTGAATTATAGGTCGCGGTAGTTGTCTCAAGCAGGGAGCTTGGACTAAAGTTTATAAACAATTGAATGACTACAGGTGACGGCATGTTATCTTAGCCTACTTTTATTGTATACGTCATCTTTAGCGTCTCTAGTCTGATCACATTCCTGCAAGCAATCTGGTTGACCTCTTTAGTTTTAGTCTTTTATATATATGGACTAACATTCCATATTTTTATTATGTAAACACTTACATATATATAGATAGATAGATAGATAGATAGATAGATAGATAGATAGATAGATATAGATATAGAATATATATTTATACCTTTAGCCGCTTCTCAAGCAGGTGTCCAAGAACATCTGACCACCAGACGAGTTGCCAGAAGACACCAGGGAATGGTTAAATTACCATCCTTCCTGGGTCACCAATAGAGACTTACTGCCACACCTGCATATGCTTTGTAAATGAACTCTTGTAAGATGTCCATGTCCATATTTTACCAGTGATCAGGAGCACAATTACAAGTACATAGATGGTTTGACACTGTGCAGTAGGATTGTGTGTAGTCCCTTGCTTTGGAGATTGGCATACAAAAGAATAATAGTGCATGTATGTATAATATTTTTCATTTGGTATTATGTAGTCTTTTGAAACAAAATAATAGTAGTATTAATTGTTTTTTATTCCAACATTTAATAAAATCCCTAAACTTAACTACAGTATGAATTATAAGCATAAAAATCAATATTAAATTTTAAAACCCACATCAGTGCTATGATTGCTAATTACAAAAAAAAAGCATAACAGTATGTTAGTAGCGAGCTCATCCAAGGGGGATGCTTAACAGGTCAAGTAACATTAAGAGAGACATCAAAACTTAATATAAACATGAATAATCCTTGATTAAGCAATATTAAGAGAGACATCAAAACTGAATATAAACATGAATAATCCTTGATTAAGTAATGTTAAGAGAGACATCAAAATTTAATTTAAATAAAAAAAAATTATATTAAGAAAACATGAACACTGAATGTAAACATAAATGAATCTTTAAGTCACATAAATTATGTAAATGCATTGTAGAAGCAAAAAAGTTATAATTCTATCAAAATTTACAATATTTGATTGGTTCAGTCCTCTGTCCTATTCTATTTAGGTGGATATCGCCTTTCTTTTTCTGAAATTTAAATTTCGTTAACTTCTCTTATTGTTGACACCTGTGATGACTCTTCTTAATCTATGCTGTGAACTGCTACTTGAGGACAAGTCCTGGGAGAAAATATCCTTGTGTATTTGTATGAGTTAACAAGTGAGTCCTTGACTTCCTACTGAGATTGTGTATGTGTTTATACAAATTTTCATTGGACTTTCTTACTGTAATTCTGAGTATCTGTGTACACTAAACTATATACTCTTACTCCTTGATACTAAAATCAAATTGGCAACCCAGTTACAGAAACTCGTTAGTGGTTAGTACTTGTAGGTTTCTTCTACGTTTTCTGTGACAACATTTAGTAAGTTTTCACCAATCCACACCTTGTTAGTAAGTTTTCTTCAATTAATATCTTGTTAGTGAGTTTCCGTTAATCAACATCTTAGGAATTGAACAAAGTAAGTGTGTTAGTTACCCCATCAAAAATCTTAATCATTTCTGAAATGTATTCCCTTATCTTAAAGTCACTTAATATCTAATTAACCCTTTCGTCTTTATTCTTTTATGTCTAAAAAATGTTCTTATGGAACAATTAAACTTAATAAACTTCTTGAAATTCTTATACTACGCATTGAACTGTTACTTTCATATCCTTATCACTTAAATATTCCCCTTCAACTCAGTGAAACAGTAAGTACGAAGTTACCGCGGATAACTCCAAAATTTTTGCTGCAAAACCAACTAATTAAACTAAGAAATGCAACAAATTAAAAGAAATTATTCCTAAGTCGACCGGTGAAGGTAAACTTGGCAATCAAAAAATAAATCAAATACATGGGAATAATAAGATGAATCAATGGGTTTGTCTTTATTTCACTAAGAAATGAGCCTTCTAATTCTTGGGTTGTACCTAGTCTTTCTTCTGGGACTTCTTCTGGCTTCTTCTGTCAAATGGAGTTCTTCAACTTCTTTTAATTCTTTTGACTTTACCCTGGTACTGGGTTTTGTTCTGACTTTCACTGAAAAGTGATTCTTCTATACCTTAGGTTATGCCTAGGCCTTTCTGAAATTTCTTCCGACTTTGCAGTCGCTTCAGGTTTTCAACCTCCTTGGCTTCTCTTGACTTAATCTTATCTGCCCGAAGGCCTTCTTCTTCAAATGAGTTAACATAAGAGAAGGGTATTTGATCCTTCATTTTCTTCACTTTTACCTTGTCTCTTGTACATCTTGAACCTTGTATGGTCCTGTGAATTTAGTGGCTAACTTATAAGTAATACCATTTCTTATTTCCTTCTTTATATAGACTTCATCCCCTATATTGTAATCTACTGTGGCTTTAATCCTAGTTGATGCGTGTCCATCATATTCTTCTGTGTTTCTTCCAAATTCTTGGGTAATTGCTTGTGAATTACTTTAAAGTTTCCGATTCTTATCTTCCTAATGTCTTCAGAGTAATTAGGCCCTATTGGCTGATTCAGCCATGCATCAGGTATCTGGGCTCATATCCCATCAAAGCCTTTATGGGTGTTGCTCAAGTACTAGTATGGTGCTTGGCGTTTAATGACAATTGGGCCAAGGTAAATTGACGTCTCAGTCAGGGTCCTGTCCTGCTGTGTCTAAACTTCCTTGTTATTCCTTCTTGCAAGCCATTTCTAGCTGACTGATACGGTGGTATGGCTATCTCCTTCTACCTTATGTACATTACAAATTTCTTGGACTAACGAATTGTTCAACTTGGTCCCATCATCTGGAGTAATGAGCCGTAAGCAGAATATTTGCAAAATATCTTACCAAAGAGAGCGATTGTACATTCTTTAGCTACTTTACTAGTTAGTGGTATTAACTCTGTATGTCACATGAGCGCGTCAGTACACACTTGTATATTCTTATTCCCTTTACTCGTGGCATGAGGTTGAGTGATAAGACCTATAACTTCTCCTTCGATAGGAGTCAGTGGGATAGGATAATTCCCTAGAGGTACTTCCTCATCCTTTTCTTCCCTCTTAATCGTTGCGTGTGTTGCAACTCTTCACATGATTACTAACATCCTTGTGTTAGTCTGCCTCATCCCTTCTTGGGTGAGATCTCATGTTGCTCATCGGCTTTGTTTCTTAGACTCTCAGGTACTTACCTTCTATGGAGTACACCTGAAGACTGACCAAAAGGGTCATATTCGTGACGCATACAAACTAATACGTCGCCTATATCATTAATGCATCTGTGGGATGTTCAACTCTTTTCCCCACTCTGTTTATTCTTGTGAGCTAAACTCTCTTTTATTCTCTCGCATTTGGAGATCGCTTTTAAAACCTCATCTCTTGTGATTCCTCTTATGAAACCTTTGCCGGCAAGGCTCCTCTGTATAATGCACAGTGAATACATTTATGCCATTGCATATTGTTTCACTGTTATTCTTCTTGACTTATCTTGTTTATTTATACTATCGCTTTGAGAAACATTCCTTGATAATGCATTCGCCACTTTATTTGTCCTCCCAGGGACATATTTTCACCTCTTTATCATAGTCCTTGGCTGTCATAAACCAACGGGCTCTACGTCCGGAAAAATTCGGATTCTTAATTTTCTTCTGCAGCTGAGTGATCAGTGCACATTACTATCTCCTCTACCTCTGTGGGCCTTAATTTCCTACCACACTAAGCTTCTCGAAAAATTTACTACGTAATTGGACAATTAATACAAAGAGTAATTTTCTTATTTTAATGAAACCTTCATAAAATTATGAACTTGAATAAGATATAATAAAATGGTTTCATGTATAGCTGCTCAAATTAAACCCAATGCTGTGGTTGCTGCTGTCGAAGATGATCGCCTTAAATGGAGGTCAAAGCGATGGTCAAGCATCTCCAACTTCCAATTACCATTCTCAAGAACCCCTAAAGGCAATGGTCCACTTTGCGTATTAAGTATATTACTTGTATACAACAAGCCAAATTTACAGTAAGGCCGAACGAATAACCACCTCACAACCCATACTGTCCGTGTATGCTGTTTGTAAATGCAACAAATCACAATTGCCGTGCTGGCTCTTGATAAGGCTTCCAAGCAGAAGGTAACGTAAGATGCGGATCCATGGTACCGATCACTTATTTTTTCACCATGACGATAAAGAGGTAAGTAAATCCAATGTTGTCACTGGTGAAAATGGCTAAGAACTACCTTCATTTTCATTAAAAGCCGTCCACTTCTCCTTTCTGTAAGAAATGTATAACGAGCAGCAAATCTCTTCAACGACCCAAACCATCTTAATTTTTAACAGGTTATTAAGGAATTGTCATCATTTTATGTAAACAAAAAATATCTAAATACTAAAAATGCAAGTTAAAAATAAATCAATCATTTACAAACTTACCAAATTACCATATTAAACAAAGAAACAGAAAAAAAAAATAACTTAGTGTTATTTTTTCAACACTCCTAGGGAAGAAATCAAATTTTACATAAAAATTATGTAAATTTGATCAAATAAAGAAAAAAAATATAATTAGTCTGAAATATCATCGTTTAGAATGTTTTTGAATTTTTGCCGTGATATCTCGGCAGCTTTTCTCCGTGGACGTTTTCTAGAAACGTCCATGCCTGGAATCTCTTCTTTCGATGCTACAGCATCCTCATCATCATCATCTGATGCTACAGTATCCTCATCAGACTCCTTCCTCAAGAGTGGTATTAAAGAAGTAACATGCCTTTTAGTTATTTCATTGGTTTTACCCCTCAGAACTTTTGCAGCAGTTACCTCTCCGTTGATATTCTTGAAAACTTCTTTGACAATTCCCATAGGATAATTAACAGGTTTATATCCATCATCCTTAATCAGCACAATATCGCCGATACTGATTTGTTTATGGTTTACAGGAGCATATCTATCCTTCTTATCAGTAGCTTGTTTAATTAAAGTGTTCATGAATTCCCGATGATAGATTTCCAGCAAGTTAGTTCTAATGTGTTTCAGCTTCTCATAAGATGTTTTAATTTTATGTACAACATCAAAATCAACCTGAAAATCCTCATCAGAATCAGGGTCAGCTTGTAATGCAGGAATAATATTCAAAGAGACCAATGAATATCCATGAATAAGTTCCTCTGGCGTTATAGGGGTTGGTACATTATTAGAACAATCTCTTAATGCTTCTTTGAATGCAATAGGCCTTCTATTGATCAAATGTACAGCATGACAAACAAGATATTCAAAATCCCTAAATTCAATGACATTATTTCTGATTGACTTCTGTATCATATGCTTGGTCATTTTGACTACGCTCTCAACCAATCCTCCAAGTTGGCTGCAACCCTTATAGTACTGCTGAAAATGGACTTTCTCAACATTATTATCAGTTAAATACTGAACAGTCTCAGCATCCTTCAGGAAATCCTGAACAATATTGGCTCCTGCTACTATTTGCGTACCCAAATCACTTACTATAAACTGAGGGACTCCATATTCAAAAGAATGCAGTGACAAAGCACGCAAAAATTCTTCAACTGTCATATCCGTACAGATCTTAAGATTAACTGCTCGTGTGAACATGCATGAAATAACAAGGATCCAAACCTTGACTTTATCTTTCCCTTGTCTCACATAAAATGGACCACAATAATCAAGGTATACATTACCAAAAGGTTTATCAGATGGACTCAATACTGCCTTTGCAAGGTCGAAATTCCGTCCAAGCAAATGACAGCTCTTTTCATTCCATAGAAGAGGCATCTCTAGCCTTCCTTCCTCGTTTCTCCTTGCGTTATCAAGGGTAAACTTAATCAAATTTTCATTACACTCTGACATCAAGTTTCCATCTTCATGGTCTGGTTCACAAATAGATTTCTCAAACACAGACGGCAGCATCTCATCAGTTGCACGTCTCAGCTCTGATTCTTCAATCATACCTTTTTCATTTAGAATAGCGAAGTTAGCTTGAACCTCCACCTCGCATTCCAAACTTAAGCCACTTGGCTCACCCATAGAACTACCAAATCCAATATACTGGCAGCATTCATCTTTGCCATCAAATACAGGGGATTTGTTTCCATTTAACTCACATGTTTCCTCATAATCGGCAACAGAGCAGGAATGCTTTGAACACCGAGAACAAGAAAAATCCTTTGAAAGATAAGGTAGATTCTGTTGCATAATCTTGACATTACCCATTAACATCACTCCTGCCGCTGATCCCAAATAAACAGAAGGGTGATCATTGCCAAATTTTACAGAAAAATCCAATAAACAATGGGCGTCATTTGTACCAAGTATCAAGTCAACGTCCTTTATTTTATCACTACCATCAGTCAAATATTTATCAGCTAATTTGAAGCCTTTTTTGGCAAAGGCCCTGGCTACTTCTGAAATTCCTGGCAATGACAAATTTATATCTATGCTTGGTACGCACAATGCATGTATTACACAAGCCTTATTATCAAAGTTGCACTTTAATTCAACTATCTTGGATTTATACTTCTTACTTGAATTAAAACCATTGACTGTTAAAGAGACATTATCTTCTAACTTTTACCTATTATCACATGAAGTTTTTCAGTTACAAAACTGGTCTGACAGCCACAGTCCTTCAAACCTCTAGCAAGGGCTCCATTTAACATTTCACAGGTAAAAGTTGGCAAAACAGAGGCGCCATCAGAGGTATGCAAAGCCTTAGTTATAATCATTACATCACTTGAGGTTTCCCTGTGTTTTGATTTACCTGCTTTTACTTCCTTGCCACCTCTCCCATTCACTTGTAGTTTTTCATCATGAGATTTTTCACCTTGATGATCACACAAAAATGAAAAGTCCCAACCCTTACAAAAATAGCATTTCTTAAAGAATTTAAACTTGCATTTGTCAGTGGTATGTCCAATGTTAGCACATTTTTTGCAACCATTAAGTTCTTCTAAGCGTCTCAGCTTATGCTCTGGTTCTTTATATTTTATACACTTATGTGTTGCATGGTTTTCCTGGCAAAGAGAGCACCTTTTCCTCGGAGAAGCGGCGTCAGCAGTACTAATTCTCTTAGTTTCATTATCCTCATATTCAACATTAACTGCAAGTGATGTAGAAGATTTTCTTCCTTGTCTCCACCTTTCATTAAACTTTCTTGTGACGTCCATATAACGTTCAGATGCTTCAAAGAATTTTTCCTTTATCTCCTCAAGTGACGGACGTACATGATTAGTCACATTTACAAGTTGAGCTTTAAAGGACTCATTCATGCCTTGCCAGATGAAATACTGCAAAATATCATCTACTTTGATTTCCAATGTAGAAAAAGTTTCAGTTACATTAGTAATTTTTCCAATATAAGAAAAGGGATCAGTACCGTACTCAAGCTTCATTTCACTTAATTGCTTAATTACATTGAATTTCTGCAGCGAACGAGAAGCTAGTGCTTCTTTAAGCAATTTCGAAATTAGCATCAGTATAAGTCTGCTTTGAAATTTCAAGATTCTCGAGCAAAATTGAGGCTCTGCCTGATACCTGTTGCTTGAGAAGTAATAGTTTATCCCTCTCAGTGTAAGAATATGTGGCAATAGCCGATTCAAACTCAACAAGAAATTTTTCAACATTTTCACTTTCGGTGCTAGCGTAAACCGGAAGTGGAACTACAGGACTCTTCAAGAGACTTCTTGCGGTCTCAGAATCCTTAGACTCAGGCTTAGAATCCATCAATTGCAAAACAGCAAAACAGGTATTTAATTTATCTGAGTAATCATCACAAGACTGCAATTCTAATAAGAACTCCTCCTCATTTTTCCCGTCTCCATACAAAGACTTCTGGATTACAGTATTAAGACTGTTCAACTGATCACTGCACGAAACCAGTTTAATTTGAAGAGCCTTGCACTCAGTTGTATTCATACTCTTGAATTTATCACGTTCATTAAACAACCGCGTTACTTGGCCACGAATATATTTACGAGTCTTTAATTCTACACTCATTTCAATAAAATTTAAAGGATAGACCATGGACCCACAAACAAACGAAACCCCAACCCGGAAGCTAACCAGACAGCAAAAACAGCACCTTACTTATGCCCCACGTTGGGCGCCATCTCGAAAAATTTACTACGTAATTGGACAATTAATACAAAGAGTAATTTTCTTATTTTAATGAAACCTTCATAAAATTATGAACTTGAATAAGATATAATAAAATGGTTTCATGTATAGCTGCTCAAATTAAACCCAATGCTGTGGTTGCTGCTGTCGAAGATGATCGCCTTAAATGGAGGTCAAAGCGATGGTCAAGCATCTCCAACTTCCAATTACCATTCTCAAGAACCCCTAAAGGCAATGGTCCACTTTGCGTATTAAGTATATTACTTGTATACAACAAGCCAAATTTACAGTAAGGCCGAACGAATAACCACCTCACAACCCATACTGTCCGTGTATGCTGTTTGTAAATGCAACAAATCACAATTGCCGTGCTGGCTCTTGATAAGGCTTCCAAGCAGAAGGTAACGTAAGATGCGGATCCATGGTACCGATCACTTATTTTTTCACCATGACGATAAAGAGGTAAGTAAATCCAATGTTGTCACTGGTGAAAATGGCTAAGAACTGCCTTCATTTTCATTAAAAGCCGTCCACTTCTCCTTTCTGTAAGAAATGTATAACGAGCAGCAAATCTCTTCAACGACCCAAACCATCTTAATTTTTAACAGGTTATTAAGGAATTGTCATCATTTTATGTAAACAAAAAATATCTAAATACTAAAAATGCAAGTTAAAAATAAATCAATCATTTACAAACTTACCAAATTACCATATTAAACAAAGAAACAGAAAAAAAAATAACTTAGTGTTATTTTTTCAACAAAGCTATAACCTGATTATTTATTATCGTGTCTTTGCATTAAGCACACTCCTATTCCGGCGCAGGTTGCTTTTGTAACCAGAAGAACTTTTTACGAAAGTCTGGAAAACAAAGTGCCTTCAGAATAGTTTGTCTCAGTCCAAGCGCCCTAAATCAGAAAAGGTGGAAGAAAGATATATTATAACTTTCCCTATCAAGAATAAAGACTTATAAGGACACCTCAATTTAATTTTTCCCAAATAATATAACTTTAATGTAAACAAGAAAACTAACAATTCTTGTGTGTAGCAACTAATTATAAAATTACTCCTCACTGCCAAACCCATTCCAGTTGGCCCCCTCAGGCCGATTCGCTACCTTAGATCTGTAGCCACACACAGTCCGTCCCGCTACAGGTAAAATGGTGGCAGTAGTTGGATTCAAACCCACACCTCCAGTCTCTCAGAAGGAGTGGGTTCGAATCCCACCGCTGCCACCATTTTACCTGTAGCGGGAATATGTGTGGTTACAGATCTAAGGTAGCGAATCGGCCTGAGGGGGCCAACTGGAATAGGTTTGGCAGTGAGGAGTAATTATATAATTAGTTGCTACACAAAAGAATTGTTGGCTATCTTGTTTACATTAAAGTTATATTATTTGGGACAAAATAAATTGATGTGTCCTTATATGTCTTTATTCTTGACAGGGAAACTTGTAATATCTCTTTCTTCCACATTTTCTGATTTAGGGCGCTTGGACCGGGACAAACTATTCTGAAGGCACTTTGTTTTCTTTACAAGTCTATTAGGCACTAGGGAATTTTACCTGAGTTCAATATTGTCCCTTAACACTGTTTATATTTGCACTCTACACTTCGAACTTCTTCTCTGTCTATGCTTCTCCACTTCTTCCCTCACTTCTGCTCCCCCCTCTGTCTCTGGTTCTTCTCTGTTCTCCCTCTCCTTCTCTGCTTCTCTGGTTCTCTGCTTTTTCTGCCTCTCCACTCTATGTCCAGGTTTTTTTATTTGGATGTGATCCTTTGGCACCGCCATTGGAGTTTTGATTTTGTCTCTGGGTGTGGCATTTCCTGAAAGGATTCTTATGTCTGAGTGGCTACAGACTTTCTACAAAAATGCCTTCCTGTCATCTTTTCTGTTGTATTTGGTAGGCTTCTCATTTGGAAACGCCTCTTGTTCATGCCCTGGCTTCTTGAGTGTAGTCCTTTGGGTATCCTGGTAGGGTATTCGTTGGGGCCTATTTTGGGACGTCCTTACAATCTGGCACTGCTGA